>NC_143261.1:40874943-41026458 GCF_984573655.1 Nuphar pumila
ATTTTGAAATTTTGCAATTTGAAGATGTCTCTGAACCTAAATATAGAAATTTTGAGGCTTAAGAGTGAAATTTAGGACTTTCTGCAAGGTTCAATCTCAGAAAATAACCATTTTGCCCTTTATTGCTTCCGGAGAACTGAAATGTGCCGATTGAGGGCGATGTCAAGGTGAGTGAAAATTTGGAGTGTTTACAGCACCCCAGCAAGCTTCCATCTCACGATTGTTCAAAATAAATTTTAGCAATGAGAACGAAAATGAAACCAACGAATCTTCAAAGAGTGAACAGAAGAACAACATATTATTTGATAGGAAACCGAATGCAAATGAATACAGCAACCCAATAAATGTAAACCATGATGAATCCAAGTTAAAATGCCATGCTTCCACAAGCTAATCCACCTAAGGAGCATGCACACATTGGTGCATTCGCATCCTTGGTTTCACGGTTTGTCAATATGAACACAATGGAATGATTCTTCACATTCAAGTTGGAAATGGAGGAAGATAGGCTGCAGTCCTTCACGTCAAGGGTGAGGCTCCCACGGCTGGAGGAAGAAGAAAGTGAGAGAGAGAGTTTGGGAGAGACTATGAGAGAGAGAGAGTGTTAGAGAGATTTTAGAAAAAAATCGCCCAACTAAAGGGGCTCGACTTTTCCAAGGGGATTAAAAAGGAGTTGGGGTGAAGATGGAGAGTTGGGAAACCTCCATCCAAGATGGAGGGCTGGGGTGGAATACGTTTTTCCACCGCCGCCCAGCCCTTCCACTCAAATTAAGAGATTCAAATTACCTTTTTAATATTACAAAGATGCCATGGGTCTGCTGCCCCATGCATCCAATGGAAATCGGTCTACTCTAATCATGGCTCTTCCCTCTTGAGAAGAGCCCTTGGGATCTCCCAAGAGGGTGTCGACCTCCCCTCCATCGAAAATGTCTCCTTTAATGACAAGACTTTAATATTTAAAGTTTTAAAATTCTTCTTTTTAAGGATTTGGGTAGGGCCAATCATGGCCCTCCCTTTATGAGCTCATAAAACCTCTTACAATAGTGCCACTAACCCAGCTGGTCAACGTGACCAGATGGTTCCATGGCCTTAGTCGTCCCAAGGCCCTCCAATAAGGACGAATATGGCCTTGGTCGACTTTGACCAATGGAAGAATAAATAGTTCATGTTATCGATTTTATTTTTCAATTATATTTCAATGATTTTTCCATGATGCTTGATGTCTTCTTTTAAATCGTTGTAATTTTGAAGAAATGTTTATATATAAAACATATGAAAACCAGACATCAAATAAGAAAAACCGGTTCTCACTAGTGGATGAGACCGGGTCGAACTCACGGAACGGGAATATTTCGTGTTCAAACACACAATTCTAAACTATTCTTTATTGCCGTATTATTAAAATGTAAAATGTTCAAGAAAGGTAAAAACAACTAACTATTACAACAAATGAATACCCTTCGCAGAGGACGTAAAGTGCAATATTTACAAACCCAATTAAATTCCTAATTCTAAACTAAAAAGTAAAAAGAAGCTCTACTCTTCGTACTTCGTGTCACGTAATCACTTCCGCTCCACTCTTGTGCTATCCTGCACAATTCAAATGAACACGAGCAATACAAGAAAGAAAAGTAAAAATTATACTAAACACAGTTTAAGCTAATTCAATGCTAAAACATGAAAGAAATCTATTGACAAATAACTAAGTAATCAATTACAACTAATACCTAATTAACAACACAAAAACTGAAAAGTTGAAACACCAAAGAAATGAGGGATTTACAGAAAACAAGGAATTAATATGTAAAATAAGTTGGAAACACAAAATTACTGAATTAAAAAAGGCATGAAATCACTGTATTAAAAAAAACATAAAATGAATGTAAAAACAACAATAAAAAAAACTAAATGCTTTGAAAAACAGGCAATGCATGAAAGACAGTAAGTTTAGTAAAATGAAGAACATATACTAAAAAAAACTTAAACTACATGAAACTCAGAATTTGAACCAATGAAAAATAAAATTTCAGAAACGTATGTAATACTGAAAAACTACACAGAATATCAAAGAATGAATAGCAGAGACAAATTGCATACATGATTAAATGAAGCAAAACAAAAAAAAAAAAAACTTGAAAACAGGAAATCATGGAAAAATTGCAACGAGGAATGAAATGAAAGCACAAAACAGGAATCAAAATTGAAGACAGGAAAACTGAAAATAAAAAAAACAGGTATTGCTATGAAGAATTAAACTGGAAATCAACAACTAAAAAAATATAAGAATGAATAAATAAGAAATCGAGAAATTCACAAAATGAGGCAGCAGACATTTAAAAACAAGAAAGCCACTAAAATAACCGAAAATTGAATTCAAAAACTAAAAAATTGAAGTAATACAAAAACAGGAAGATGACAGAATTGAAAAACAGGAAAACTTGACAATGAAAACAGAAAATTTAAAAAAATGACAGCAAACAAGACATAAAATGAAAATCAGATTTATGCTAAAGATAAAAAAAAAAGAATTGAAATAGTTCGAGAATTAGGAAACACAAATCTATTATGATGACTGAATCATAACGCAGAAACAATGAATTAAAAACAAATAGAGACAATTAAATGCAAACTTAAAGTGTAATGCAGAAGAAAAACATGAAATTCCACTAGAGGGGGGGTGAATAGTGAAATATGATAATGATCGATAAAATAAAATAATTAAGCAATAAGGCACAACACATAAAACACAGAATTTATACTGGTTCGGTCAGTATCCAGACCTACATCCAGTCCCCAAGCAAACCACTTGAGCTTTCCACTATAACATCCGAGTCACCGGATAAATAGTACAACACCCTCTTCCCCAGAGGTCTTCTTCTCTCAACAGAGAAGGACAACACCCTCTTTCACAGAGGTCTTCTTCTCTCAACAGAGAAGGGCAACACCCTCTTTCACATAGGTCTACTTCTTTCAACAAAGAAGGAATACAGTGAATAACAGAGTTACAATACTTCCTATAGAACCTTCAGAATGATATGAATGCACGAATGAAGGATTCTCAGAATGTTCTGTTTGTCACTCAGAGGATACTCTTTGTCAAAGAGCTGGACTTGACTTTTTCTCTTTTCTTTCTTTCATTTTTCTCTTTCTTTTTCAAGGCTCTCTTTTCAAATATCGAATAGCAATTTTTCTCATTGTAAGCTCACACGTCTATTCCATTCCATTGTTTGAATAGTTTATTTAAGTGTGTTTATATAGCTTTTAAAAAGTAGTCGTTACATTTTGGAATTGTAACTTTTTGAAATGTGAAATGTTATGTCATTTCAAAAACATCTTTTAGAGAAGTTCGAGAATGCCTTTTTCCATAAAAGTGAAATAGAGGGTACACTAGTCGTCGTAATATTTTAGGTAATCCATATTTTATGTAAAAAGTCGATTTCTTACAATAGTACATTGAACGTTGGGTTGTAGTTTTGTCTTTATTCTAATTAATGATTTGAGGTACATTAGTACTTCTTTGCTTTAAATGAGTGTAAGTACTATGAGTGCTTTGAGATATTTATTTGTACATAGTCATGTCAAGTGTTTTCTTTATGTTGTGTTTTTCAAAGTCTCCAGAGAGAATGAGGACCAAAAGAAGGTCGACATTCTTTGAGAAGGATTTTAACAAGGATTTGTTACAGAAGGTATTTAATGCTTTGTAAAGAGAATGATGACTTCAAGTAAGTCGACATTCTATGGTTTTGTAAAAAAGGTAACTAGAGTCCTTTCAAAACATATTTTATTTGTTTTTCTTTTGTGTAGCCGATTTATGTTTTTGTCTTCTTCTTGTATTAGAAATATTTCTTTAAAGAAGGTAACTAGAGTCTTTTCAAAAACATATTATATTTGTTTTCTCCATGTAGCCGATTTTATGTTTTTGTCTTTTTCCTACATTCCTTTTTTTTATGTTGTCTTGTATATAGTATAAGGTACAATTATTACATGACAAAATGTCTTTTTCATAAAAGGTTGTAAGAAGGTACAATTATTACATGACAAAATATCTTTTTCATAAAAGGTTGTAAGAAGGTACAATTATTAGTTTTCAAAAAGGAGCTTTTTGAAACTATCGTATACTTTGATGATATAGTGTTTATGAATGAGTATGTAATATGCAATATGCAAGTTCTTGAAGGTTCTGTTACATATGACTCTAAAGAAGAAAGAAGTCTTCAACTTGAGGTAGCCGATCTCTTCATTTGAACTTTAGGAATGCATGGCTCATCAAGCTTTTTCTTCAAGGAGTATGATTGCACCATATTTGTACTTGAACAGGAAGTCTCCATCCTTATTGGGTGAGATATCCTTGCATCAAATACTCGTTAGATTCATGGCAAAACATATTCAGTCATAATATAACATTTTTCAAGAGGACATATTATCATATCATATAAAATCAAATGAGACAGTGTATCATATTATGTGACATCAAAACAGAGTTTCTCAACATTCTCCCCCTTTTTGATGATGACAAAATATGCTCCCCCTGTCAAAAAGACATTATGCATAGAAATAATAATATGATAAAAAATTTGAAAAATGTTTTAAAGAGAGTATTTCTCCAATAATGGAGACAGTTTTTCTCCCCCTTTGTCATGGACAAAAAGGAAGGGATCAGAGTAAGAGAGTTATTACAGACCAAATATTACAGTCCAAAAGTAATTAAAAGTTATTACAGACCAAAAAAAATGAGTTTATCTCGAAGGTGGAGGAGGTGAATGTGTTCGGTCGGCACGATTCCGCTTGCGAGTCTGCTGCAACAGGGCTTGATTACGAAGGATTCGATCCTGAGTTTGCTCGATATCCATCATAGTAGAAAAGTAATTGAAGGAGGATGTTGGATCTGCTTCATCAGAGCCGGGCATGTGCAGGGACCTTAGATTGAAGGTGGTTCCATCGAGGACTTGCGAGGGACGGAGGATGACTTCGTTGTGAAGTGGTACTTGGAAGTATTTGAGAATGGGAGTTATGAAACACCCAAAAAGAAGAGGCTCGAATTTCTGATAACGAATAAAAAGGTCAAAAAGAATGGATGACCAGTTTATCGGAAGAGAAGAAAAGATTGCGTAGATAAGAAGAGAGATTTTTCGAGGAACTAATCCCTGGCGGGGACGCTTGGGATAGATGTTGTGGAGAAGAATCTGGGCAAGAAGTTGAGCATGAGGTTGGAGATTTCTCATGTGCCACGTAAGTTGGTAGCAGTTGGTGCAGAGAAGTATTTTTCGAAGTACCGATCGGTCGATTGGTACTATGGTGTTAAGGTCGGTACCGGTGGAAGGTAGGTTTAGAATTCTACCTAGGTCGGAAGCATAAAAAATCATCAGCTGTCATCGGACTTTGCTGGTGATTGAAGTCTGTTCATGATCAGTAGAAAAGTTGGTATAAAACAGTCGGACTAGTTCGGGATAATAGGCAGGTGGGGATGAAGATCCTATTAGAGGTTTGAGTTCAGGGAGATAGGTGTCTAAGTCAAAGAGCATGAAGTCGTCAAAGTTGACCAATTTACCTTCATGAATGGGGCGAGAGCATAGTAAGTTAAGAGGCTTGTGAATGACAAATCAAATCAAGATTGGAGGATAGTGTATTATATTTGAGAAGAAGTCAAGGAGGACATGGTTTTGAATTATTCTTTTATATAAGAAAGAATTATCATGTGAGAGTTTTATCGAATTGTGAGTTTGTGTCATGTATGGAGTGACTTGATGTGTGATAAAGCCAAAAGAGTGAATTTTTCTATGGTTTTTAAGGATTTTCGAGAGATGAGGTGAAATAATGGCTTAATAAAAACAAATATCCTTTTATAAGATGTTTTTACTTTATGGAGAGTATACGTGAAGAATGTGTTTGGAATAAGACAAATAGAGATGTGTGAGTGACATAAGATGAAGTTTTTCTTGAGGAAGTTTTTAATGAGTCTTGATTGAAGAGAAGGATATACAATATGAAAAAGGTCATGATTGCTAAAGACGATAATTGATTGTACATAGGCTATGATATAGTAGATGATATAGTAAAAAAAAATTTTACGTGAAATGTAGCAACAAAAAGATCGATGGATAAATAATCAAATTTTGACCCAACTTTTAGAGAAGTATATTGAAAGGACAAAGATATATCATTTGAATATGAGGAATATACTATTTTGTTGAAGATCGGCTAGCCTATCGTGAGAGAGAGGAGTGATGATGATGGAAAGAAGAAGATATTGTGATTAGACATAAAGTTGTTTTGAGAGAAACAATGAGAAACTCGTGAAGAGAGATAGAGAGAGAGAGAGAAAAAGTAAGCAATGATGGCCTACTAAAACAAGAAACAAGTGGGTGTTATTAAAATATAGTGCATGGGTTGAAGTGTAGAAGATTGTTATTCGTATGAGGGGTTTTCACAAGAGGACAAAAGGTGATGAAAGGATGTTATGAGATGAGTGATATGAAAGAGTGTCATAATACTTATATTTAAAGAAGGTAGTACTCATGGGTATGCGTGGAGGAGGATAGGACAAAGTGTGATTATTAATGTGTACTTGAAAGGTGACAAAATGAAAGACATACAAAATGTGTTGTTATTCATAGAAGTTTTGGTTTGAGGAACAAGGTTTTGAAGGAATTCGATTGAAGGAGTTCATAGTTTCTTTAGGAAAATAGTAAAGGAGTCAAAGTTATGAATGAAGATTCAAATCGTATGTGTGAGAGAGAGAAAAGTAACTAAAGTAACTATATAGTAAAGAGAAAGTCAAGTTATGAGAAACAATAATTATGAAAGTGATGTAAAAGATGATATGACAAGAGGTAGAATGTACTTTGACATGAAGTTTCAACTTTTTAAGGCAATTTGTGGTATTCGAGACCCTTAGAAATGATTCTTTTGTAAACTAAAAAAAATGTGAAAGGAAGACACGATTATTAAATTTTTTAAAATTCTTTTATTATCCTTATTAAGATGAATTTAGTAAATATTATGAACTCGAGTGAACTTAATATTTTAGTTTTATATATCATTCAATTTACATATACCTAGCTCTCTTCTTATTCTTATAAAATCTTCATTTTTTAAAGGTTTAGTAAAGATGTCTGCTAGTTGTTTATCTGTGGGTATAAATTCTAGTTTAATTGTATTATTTAAGACTTGTTCTCTTAGAAAGTGATGTCTAATTTGAATGTGTTTAGTTCGAGAATGTAAAACAAGATTTTTGGAAATGTTTATAGCACTTGTGTTATCACATAAAATAGTTGTATTTTCGAATTTTAAACCAAAATCTTTCAAAGTTTGTTTCATCCAGATGACTTGTGTACAGGCTAAGCTAGCAGCAATGTATTCGGCTTCAGTAGTTGATAAGGATACACAGTTTTGTTTCTTACTGAACCATGATACTAGTGAGTGCCCTAGCATATGACATGTTCCACTTGTGCTTTTTCTGTCAGATTTACTTCCAGCAAAGTCAGCATCGCTGTATGAGATTAGATCAAATGTAGAGGATTTTGAATAGAATAATCCAAAATCAACTGTGTCCTTTAAATATCTCATTATTCTTTTTACAGCTTTAAGATGTGATTCTTTTGAATTTGACTGAAATCTAGCACACAAGCAAACACTGAACATAATATCTGGACGGCTAGCAGTTAAATAAAGAAGTGATCCTATCATACCTCGGTATACCTTTGTATCAACAGACTTACCATCTTCATCTTTGTCCAAAACAGTAGTAGTGCTCATAGGAGTAAATTTTGAAGCAGTTGAGTTCATGTTGAACCTCTTCAGAAGTTCACGAGCATACTTAGATTGATTGATGAAAACTCCATCCTTGGTTTGCTTGATATGCAGTCCAAGAAAGTAGGTGAGTTCTCCCATCATGCTTATTTCAAATTCTTTCTGCATGGACTTAGAAAAATCTTCACAAAGAGTGTTGTTAGAAGATCCAAAGATGATGTCATCGACATATATTTGAACAATTAGGGTATGATTATTCACTACTTTAACAAATAATGTAGAATCTGCTTTGCGAACAGAAAAACTAGTTTTTAATAAAAAAGTTTTAAGCCTATCATACCAAGCACGAGGTGCTTGTTTTAAACCATATAAAGCATGTTTGAGTTTAAAAACATGATCTGGGTATTGTTCATTTTCAAATCCTGGAGGTTGTTTTACATAAACTTCTTCATTTATAAAACCATTTAAGAAAGCACTTTTAACATCCATTTCATATAATTTGAAATCCATATAGCTTGCATATGCTAAGAGCATTCTAATAGATTCAAGTCTAGCAACAGGAGCAAATGTTTAATCAAAATCAATACCTTCATCCTGGTTGTATCCTTGAGCTACTAGTCTGGCCTTGTTTCTTATAACATTACCTGCTTCGTCTAGCTTGTTTCTGAAGATCCATCTTGTCCCAATGATTGGATGATCCTTTGGTCTAGGTACAAGATCCCAAACATCATTTCTTTGGAATTGATTCAGTTCTTCAGTCATGGAAAGCATCCAGAACTCATCAATGATGGCTTCATCAATCTTCTTTGGTTCAAGTTGAGAAATGAATGCCATGTTTGCAATCCGTTCTAGCTGAGCTCTAGTTTGAACCCCCTTTGTTAGTTCTCCTAAAATCTGCTTTTGAGGATGATCTTTGATATCGACAAAGGTTCTTTGATAATCATCTTCATTAGACTTAGCTGTGTTATCTAACAATAAATTTGTACTTTCAACATCATCATCATTAGTTTGTATATGAACAGATTGATCAATAGATTCACAAAAACTAACATGCATAGATTCTTCAATAGTATTATGACTCTTATTGAAAACTCTGTATGCTTTACTATGACTTGAATATTCTAAGAATATGCCTTCAACAGATTTAGCATCAAACTTATCTAGGCTATCTTTTGTGTTTAGGATAAAGCATTTACATCCAAAGACTTTGAAATAGTCTATTCTTGGAGTTCTGTCATAGAATAGTTCATAGGGAGTTTTATTTAATAAGGGTCTAATGAGAACTCTATTTGTTATGTAGCATGCAGTATTAACAGCTTCTGCCCAAAAAGATTTTGCAAGATTATTGTGTTGGAGCATAGTCCTGGCAGATTCCTGAAGGGTTCTATTCTTTCTTTCTACTACACCATTTTGAGGTGCAGCTTCAGGAAAGGCAAAGTTATGAGAAATACCATGCAAGTTACAAAAATTTTCAAAAAGTTCATTTTCAAATTCTCCTCCATGGTCACTACGGATTTTAACAATAGAACAAGATTTTTCATTTTGTAATTTTTTACATAAGATTTCAAATTGAAAAAACGTGTCACTTTTGTTTTTCAAAAATATTACCCAAGTAAATCTTGAGTAGTCATCTACAATAACAAATAAAATTCCACTAGAGGGGGGGGGGTGAATAGTGAAATATGATAATGATCGATAAAATAAAATAATTAAGCAATAAGGCACAACACATAAAACACAGAAGTTATACTGGTTCGGTCAATATCCAAACCTACATCCAGTCCCCAAGCAAACCACTTGAGATTCCACTATAACATCCGAGTTACCGGATAAATAGTACAACACCCTCTTCCCAAGAGGTCTTCTTCTCTCAACAGAGAAGGGGCACACCCTCTTCCCAAGAGGTCTTCTTCTCTCAACAGAGAAGGGGCAGACCCTCTTCTCAAGAGGTCTTCTTCTCTCAACAGAGAAGGGCAACACCCTCTTTCACAGAGGTCTACTTCTTTAAACAAAGAAGGAATACAATGAATAACATAGTTACAATACTTCCTATAGAACCTTCAGAATGATATGAATGCACGAATGAAGGATTCTAAGAATGTTCTGTTTTTCACTCAGAGGATACTCTTTGTCAAAGAGCTGGACTTGACTTTTTCTCTTTTCTTCCTTTTTCTTTTTCTCTTTCTTTTTTAAGGCTCTCTTTTCAAATCACGAATAGAAATATTTCTCTTTGTAAGCTCACACGTCTATTTCATTCCATTGTTGAATAGTTTATTTGAGTGTGTTTATATATCCTTTAAAAAGTAGTCGTTACATTTTGGAATTGTAACTTTTTGAAATGTGAAATGTTATGTCATTTCAAAAATATCTTTTAGAGAAGATCGAGAATGCCTTTTTCCATAAGAGTAAAATAGAGGGTACACTAGTCGTTGTATTGTTTTAGGTAATACATTTTTTATGTAAAAAGTCTATTTCTTACAATAGTACATTGAACGTTGGGTTGTAGTTTTGTCTTTATTCTAATTAATGATTTGAGGTACATTAGTACTTCTTTTCTTTAAATGAGTGTAAGTACTATGAGTGTTTTGAGATATTTATTTGTACATAGTCATGTCAAGTGTTTTCTTTATGTTGTGTTTTTCAAAGTCTTCAGAGAGAATAAGGACCAAAAGAAGGTCGACATTCTTTGAGAAGGATATTTAACAAGGATTTGTTACAGAAGGCATTTAATGCTTTGTAGAGAGAATGATGACTTCAAGTAAGTCGACATTCTATGGTTATGAAAAAAGGTAACTAGAGAGAATGATGACTTCAAGTAAGTCGACATTCTATGGTTATGAAAAAAGGTAACTAGAGTCCTTTTAAAAACATCTTTTATTTATTTTTCTTATGTGTAGCCAATTTATGTTTTTGTCTTCTTCTTGTATTAAGAAACATTTCATTAAAGAAGATAACTAAAGTCTTTTCAAAAACATATTTTATTTGTTTTTCTTATGTAGTCGATTTTATGTTTTTGTCTTCTTCTTATAAAAAATATTTCTTTTCAAGAGGGAAAACTAGAGTGTTTTCAAAAGCATATTTTATTTGTTTTCTCCATGTAGTCGATGTTATGTTTGTTTGTCTTTTTCCTACATTCTTTTTTTCATGTTGTCTTGTATATAGTGTAAGGTACAATGACAAAATGTCTTTTTCATAAAAGGTTGTAAGAAGGTACAATTATTATATGACAAAATATCTTTTTCATAAAAGGTTGTAAGAAGGTACACTTATTGGTTTTCAAAAAGGAGTTTTTTTGAAACTATCATATACTTTTATGATATAGTGTTTATGAATGAGTATGTAATATGCAAGTCCCTGAAGGTTCTGTTACATATGACTCTAAAGAAGAAAAAAAATCTTCATCTTGAGGTAGCCGATCTCTTCATTTGAACTTTAGGAAAGCATGACTCATCAAGCTTTTTCTTCAAGGAGTATGATTGCACCATAGTTGTACTTGAACAAGAAGTCTCCATCCTTATTGGGTGAGATATCCTTGCATCAAATACTCATTAGATTTATGGCAAAACATATTCAGTCATAATATAACATTATTTCAAGAGAACATATTATCATATCATATAAAATCAAATGAGACAGTGTATCATATTATGTGACATCAAAACCGAGTTTCTCAACATTCTCCCCCTTTTTGATGATGACAAAATATGCTCCCCCTGTCAAAAAGACATTATGCATAGAAATAATAATATGATAAAAAAGTGAAATAATGTTTAAAGAGAGAATATTTCTCCAATAATGGAGACAGGTTTTCTCCCCCTTTGTCATGGACAAAAAGGAGGGATCAGAGTGAAAAAAAAAATTATTACAGACCAAATATAAAAGTAATTTAAAAGTTATTACAGACAAGGAGTTTTAGTCAGAGTCAGTGGTATTGAGCTTGCGGCGGTGACGACGTGAATCTTGGCCCATTGTCAAGGAGTCAAAGGCCTGTTGAAGAGAGGCTTGATTCCTGAGAAGTAGAGCCTATGTATTTTGGATGTCGACGAGGGTAGAGAAGATGTCGGGGTCAGAGCTTGCTGGGGGATCAGCTTCACTGGTGCTTTCATCGTCAGAGTGATCTCGAGGGGACCCTTCCTCAGGGAGGTATGAGTCATCGAATGCATGATCAGACCGGTGAATGATGTCTTGGTGGAGAGGCACTTGGAAGTGCTGAAGGATATGGGTGATGAAGTACCCGAAAGGAAGAGAGTGGAAGGTCCGAAAATTGATCATGTTATTAAAAATGATACTGTACCAGTTGATGGGAAAGTTGCAGAAGATTGCATATAGGAGAAGGGAGATTTCGTTTGCCACGAAACCCTTGGAAGGAAGCTTTGGAAAGACGTTGGATGAGAGGATGTGTGAGAGTATTAGAGCATGAGGTTTCAGATTGCTCGTATTCCATGGGAAATGGGTGCAGCGAGTAGAGAGAAGGACTTTCTTAAACACAGTTTGATCTATCGGAACTATGTTAGGAAGTTCAATGCCATAGGAAAAAAGGTTTAGAATGCAGCCTAGTTGAGAGATATTGAAGGGGATGAGTTTTCCATGTACCATGGATGTAATGGTGGTGTGGTCTCGGTCTACAGAGAGGTTGGTGTAGAAAATTTTGATGAGATGAGGATAGTAGGTCATGGAGTTAGTCATTCCTAAGATGGGAACAAAATCTTGAAGAGAGGTATGGAGGTCAAGGGATGTGAAGGCGTCGAAGTTTACTAGTTTGCCAGTTTGAATTGGCAAGGTGCTAATGTACTGAAAGTGGTGAATTAGGTTTGGGTACCTTAGATCTGCGGAGGTGATCACATTGGTGGAGGAGGAAGCCATTATCGAATGTCTTGAAAATAAAGCACTAGGAGAGAAAGGAGCTTGAACCGAGAGAAAGTTTGTAGAAGGATAGAAAAGTTCGAATGGAATGGTAAGAGATGAACCAATTGATTAAATAGAAAGAAGAAAATAATTGTTGATATGAAATGAATGACATTGGAAGTGAGTAATTTTTAGATTTTAGTCAAATAAGGAAATCCGTGAGTAGTAAGGTAAGAGACTTGTGAATGATAAATCAAATCAATGTTTTGAGGATAGTGTATTATATTAGATTGAGGAGGACATAGTATATATAGATTTTACTATGGGTGAGTTTATCGACTAGTGAGAGAAACCATTAATAGAGTATGGGGTGTCATGTTGAATCAAAAAAATGATTGATCTTGAAAATAATGGCCTAATAAAACAAGCAACTTTTTACTCTATGTGGAGGGATTCTAAATACGTGAATAAAAAGATGATATGGATATGTAGAGAGGAGAGAAAGGTGATAAAGGACAACATTTACTTGATTAAGATATGACATAAAGTAGAGGTAGAATAAATAAAGGTTTGCTTGGAGACAAGACTTTAATGATTCTCGATTTTAGTGAGATATACAATAAGAGAGAGGCAAGGTCACAGATGGAAAGAAAAGTCATGATTGCTTATTTAATATAGAAATAGTTTTTATGGAAATAGGTCATAGGGTGATCATGTGATGTGTACTTTGAAAGATATGACATTTTAAAGAAAAGAGTGCCAAAAAAAATGTTTCATGATTAATGTGTTTTCATATTTGCAATTTTTATGAGTATACGTAGATATGAGAAGGACACATTTGGACTTTGACTAGTGGTAAAAGAGATGATGAGACAAAAAAAGAGAAAGAGTCAAAAGTATATAAGAATTGATAAATGATAGATTAACAATAAGAATAGACATGGAGGAGTCGAATTAAAAAAAAATGTATTCGAGAGATGAAATGAGGAGACAAGGAAATATTTATGAGTGAAGAGTAATAATTGTGAGTTGTCATAGAGAGAAATGAGATGACATATATGGATTTTTGTGTAGGATAAAGAAGTAATAAAAAAACATGATTGATGAAAGACATAATGTTATGATTGATATGAATTATTGTTTATATTCTTAAGGAAGCTCGATTTGAGGAAGTTCATAGTTATTAGAGAATAAGGTTAAGTTTTAAACAAGAATTGACAAGAATGGAGGCTTAATTTGTATATGAGAGAGATGATAATAGAGTGTACGTAATCTATGATATATCAAATGATATAGTAAAGGCAATTTACGTGAGAATATAGCAACTAGATCTTAAAAAAATAAAAGGACCAAAAAAAAGTCATTTGATTCTAACTAATGAAAAGTAAAAGTTCTCATAAACTAAGTAGAGAGGTGAAACAATTTATCGTAAGACAAGTTATCATAAAGGACAAAAATAATAAAGGAGTTGAGTGATGTGAACATTGTTATGATAGCTTTTAATATAATTAGTTTTTATGGATATGAGAGAAAGGAGATAGGACAAGGAGTTATAATGGATGTGTACTTGAAAGATGACAAGTTGAAAGACATAAAGAATGTGTCTTATAAGAACACGTGAATATGGAAACTTAGTTTGACTAACTAAAAATCGATAAGAAGGAAAGCAATTTAAAATAAGATTTAAACAAGACTTATAAGAAGTATTATAATAAGTGTGATTAATTTATAAGTCACTTAGTTTGCATATTCCTAGTTCTCTTCTAATTCGTGTGAAGTCTTCATGTTTTAATGGTTTAGTGAATATGTCTGCTAACTGTTGATTAGTGGGTATGAATTCTAGTTTAATTATGTTGTTTAAGACTTGTTCTCTTAAGAAGTGGTGTCTTATTTGAATGTGCTTAGTTCGTGAGTGTAAAATAGGATTCTTAGATAGGTTTATAGCACTCGTATTATCACAGAAAATAGTTGTATTTTCAAAATTTAAACCAAAATCTTTTAAAGTTTGTTTCATCCAGATGACTTGAGTACAAGCTAGGCTAGCAGCAATGTATTCGGCTTCAGTAGTTGATAATGATACACAGTTTTGTTTCTTACTGAACCATGATACTAGTGAGTGCCCTAGCATGTGACATGTTCCACTTGTGCTTTTTCTGTCAGATTTACTTCTAGCAAAGTCAGCATCGCTGTATGAGATTAGATCAAATGTAGAGGATTTTGAATAGAATAATCCAAAATCAACTGTGTCCTTTAAATATCTCATTATTCTTTTTACAGCTTTAAGATGTGATTCTTTTGGATTTGACTGAAATCTAGCACACAAGCAAACACTAAACATTATATCTAGACGGCTAGCAGTTAAATAAAGAAGTGATCCTATCATACCTCGGTATACCTTTGTATCAACAGACTTACCATCTTCATCTTTGTCCAACACAGTAGTAGTGCTCATAGGAGTAGATTTTGAAACAGTTGAGTTCATGTTGAACCTCTTCAGAAGTTCACGAGCATACTTAAATTGGTTGATGAAAACTCCATCCTTGGTTTGCTTAATATGCAATCCAAGAAAGTAGGTGAGTTCTCCCATCATAATCATTTCGAATTCCTTCTGCATGGACTTAGAAAAATCTTCACAGAGAGTGTTGTTAGAAGATCCAAAGATGATGTCGTCAACATAAATTTGAACAATTAGGGTATGATTATTCACTACTTTGATAAATAGTGTAGAATCTGCTTTGCCAACAGAAAAACCAGTTTTTAATAAAAAGGTTTTAAGTCTTTCGTACCAAGCACGAGGTGCTTGTTTTAAACCATACAAAGCACGTTTGAGTTTAAAAACATGATCTGGGTATTATTCATTTTCAAATCCTGGAGGTTGTTTTACATAGACTTCTTCATTTATAAAACCATTTAAGAAAGCACTTTTAACATCCATTTGAAATAATTTGAAATCCATATAGCTTGCATATGCTAAGAGCATTCTAATAGATTCAAGTCTAGCAACAGAAGCAAATGTTTCATCAAAGTCAATACCTTCCTCCTGGTTGTATCCTTGAGCTACTAGTCTGGCCTTGTTTCTTATAACATTACCTGCTTCGTCTAGCTTGTTTCTGAAGATCCATCTTGTCCCAATGATTGGATGATCCTTTGGTCTAGGTACAAGATCCCAAACATCATTTCTTTGGAATTGATTCAGTTCTTCAGTCATGGAAAGCATCCAGAACTCATCAATGATGGCTTCATCAATCTTCTTTGGTTCAAGTTGAGAAATGAATGCCATGTTTGCAATCCGTTCTAGCTGAGCTCTAGTTTGAACCCTCTTTGTTAGTTCTCCCAAAATCTGCTTTTGAGGATGATCTTTGATATCGATAAAGGTTCTTTGGTGATCATCTTCATTAGACTTAGCTGTGTTATCTAAAAATAAATCTGTACTTTCAACATCATCATCATTAGTTTGTATATGAACAGATTGATCAATAGATTCACAAAAACTAACATGCATAGATTCTTCAATAGTATTATGACTCTTATTGAAAACTCTGTATGCTTTACTATGACTTGAATATCCTAAGAATATGCCTTCAACAGATTTAGCATCAAACTTATCTAGGCTATCTTTTGTGTTTAGGATAAAGCATTTACATCCAAAGACTTTGAAATAGTCTATTCTTGGAGTTCTGTCATAGAATAGTTCATAGAGAGTTTTATTTAATAAGGGTCTAATGAGAACTCTATTTGTTATGTAGCATGCAGTATTAACAGCTTCTGCCGAAAAAGATTTTGCAAGATTATTGTGTTGGAGCATAGTCCTGGCAGATTCCTGAAGGGTTCTATTCTTTCTTTCTACTACACCATTTTGAGGTGCAACTCTAGGAAAGGCAAAGTTCTGAGAAATACCATGCAAATTACAAAAATTTTCAAAAAGTTCATTTTCAAATTCTCCTCCATGGTCACTACGGATTTGAACAATAGAACAAGATTTTTCATTTTGTAATTTTTTACATAAGATTTCAAATTGACAAAACGTGTCACTTTTGTTTTTCAAAAATATTACCCAAGTAAACCTTGAGTAATCATCTACAATGACAAAAGCATATTTATTATGATTAAGGCTAGCTACCCTAGAAGGACCAAAAAGGTCCAGATGGAGAAGCTCTAAAGGTCTTTTACTTGAAATGACATTTTTTGATTTGAAAGAAGATTTTGACAATTTTCCTAATTGACATGCATCACAAAAATAATCCTTTTTAAAAGATATGTTGGGTAACCCACGTACTAACTTATCTTTAGCTAGTTTAGAAATGTATTTAGAATTGACATGGCCCATTCTCATGTGCCATAGATGTTGAGTGTCATTATTAGCTATGAGGCAATGTTCTGTGATGTTTTCTAGGTACAGTTCATATATATTATTCTTTCTTATACCTTTTAAGATGATGTTTTCATTGGTGTCAGCTATGAGGCATGCATCATGATTAAAGCTAACATTATAACCTGTGTCACACATTTGACTGATACTTAGTAGGTTATGTTTTAAGCCTTTAACAAGGAGAACGTCTTTGATAAGAGGTTTGTCTATGTTACCAATATTTCCAATACCAATTATCAAACCTTTGTTGTTGTCTCCAAAGGTGACGGTTCCTCCTTCTTTATGATGAAGAACAGCAAAAAGGTCTGGATGTCCTGTCATGTGCTTTGAACATCCACTATCTAGTATCCATCTGTTCTTCTTCTTTGGAGCCT
The DNA here is from genome assembly GCF_984573655.1 of Nuphar pumila. Lineage (NCBI taxonomy): Eukaryota > Viridiplantae > Streptophyta > Magnoliopsida > Nymphaeales > Nymphaeaceae > Nuphar > Nuphar pumila. The sequence goes on from NC_143261.1 coordinate 40,892,281, forward strand.
GCAAAACATTAAGTAAATCTCCTTTTTGGTACCCAATCGGGTCCTTTTTTGTTAGACTTTGGAACCCATATCCATTTGGATTTGGGTTTGTCTATCTCTTTAGAGGAGTTAAAAAGATTATCATTATAATACTTCTTATTTGGTTCAGATGAACTTTTCACAAACGTGGTCTTTTGATTTATACAAGAAGGTTTTTTGAAATGAGAATAGCCAATACCATTCTTGTAAAAGGAGACCTTCTGAGAGGATAAGAGTTTATCCAAGTTCTCTTTACCTTTAGTAAACTTGAAAACCGTTTTCATGAGGTTCTCAGTTTTACTTTTTAGCTCTGAAATTTCTACTTGCATATCTTTAGTTTTGGAGCTAGTAGAAGAAATTTCAGACATAAGCAAAAGATTTTTCTTTTTCAACTCAGAATTTTCACTGCTGAGTTTTTCATTCTCTTGAGAAAGCTTTAAATTTTTAGATTTTAAAACTTTATTTTTGAAACTCAATTTTCTAGATTCTTCAAATAGTTCTTGAAAAGCATCTAGAAGTTCTTCAAAGGAAAAATCAGAGATTTCACTTACCGAACTTTCGTTTGCCATGAAGCACATATTTGCAGTTTCGGCTTCATCATCACTTGACTCTTCACTAGTGGATGGTTCTGAATCATCCCATTGAGCATGCAGAGCCTTTTTCTTGAAGAACCTCTTCTTTGGTTCCTCAGTTCTGAACTTTCTTTTGAGAAGGGGACAGTCACGTTTTAAGTGGCCTGGCTTATTACACTGAAAGCACATGGAATCTTCTTTAAGATCTTTTCTTTCCTTGTGCCTGTTTGGAAGCCGGTTCCTTCTCATGAAGCGCTGGAATTTCCTGGTAAGTAGCGCAATTTCTGATTCTTTATCTGAGTCTTCATTCTCAGATAGGGCTGGGAAAGCTAGAGTTTTCTTTACTGGTTGCTCTTCTTCCCTTCTTTCTTTCATGTGGACTTCATAGGCCATAAGATTGCCTATTAAGTCGTCTAATGTAAGTTTAGATAAATCTTGAGCTTCTTCAATAGCAGTAATCTTTTTCTCCCAATCAGTTGTGAGAGATCTCAAGATTTTCTTCACCTTTTCAGTCTGGGAATATGTTACACCCAGAGATTTCAGATCATTGGTGATGTTGGTGAATCTGGTAAACATCTCTGTGATGGGTTCATCTTTGTTCATTTTGAACAACTCATATTTTCTAACAAGAGATGATATTTTGGCTTCTTTTACTTTGTTGGTTCCTTCATGAATAACCTCCAAAGAATGCCAAATGTCATATGCAAATTCACATATAGATATTCTGTTGAATTCATTCTGATCAATGGCACAATATAAGGCATTCATAGCCTTTGCATTTAGGTTTGCCATTTTCTTTTCTTCATCAGACCATAAGTTATAGTCTGCGGATGGAGATGTGTATGGATGCTCAACAATTTTCCATACAGCAAAGTCTATGGATTTGAGAAAGATAGCCATTCTGCACTTCCAATATCCATAGTTAGAGCCATTGAATTAAGGAGGACGAGATGCGTGTTGACCTTCAATATCACGAGCATAAGAGGTAGATGCCATTTGTGCTGGAAGACTTGTTACGTCGAAACCAGCAAACCTGCTCTGATACCAAATGAAATTCCACTAGAGGGGGGGGTGAATAGTGAAATATGATAATAATCGATAAAATAATTAAGCAATAAGGCACAACACATAAAACACAGAAGTTATACTGGTTCGGTCAATATCCAAACCTACATCCAGTCCCCAAGCAAACCACTTGAGATTCCACTATAACATCCGAGTTACCGGATAAATAGTACAACACCCTCTTCCCAAGAGGTCTTCTTCTCTCAACAGAGAAGGGGCACACCCTCTTCCCAAGAGGTCTTCTTCTCTCAACAGAGAAGGGCAACACCCTCTTTCACAGAGGTCTACTTCTTTAAACAAAGAAGGAATACAATGAATAACATAGTTACAATACTTCCTATAGAACCTTCAGAATGATATGAATGCACGAATGAAGGATTCTAAGAATGTTCTGTTTTTCACTCAGAGGATACTCTTTGTCAAAGAGCTGGACTTGACTTTTTCTCTTTTCTTCCTTTTTCTTTTTCTCTTTCTTTTTTAAGGCTCGCTTTTCAAATCACGAATAAAAATATTTCTCTTTGTAAGCTCACACGTCTATTTCATTCCATTGTTGAATAGTTTATTTGAGTGTGTTTATATAGCCTTTAAAAAGTAGTCGTTACATTTTGGAATTGTAACTTTTTAAAATGTGAAATGTTATGTCATTTCAAAAATATCTTTTAGAGAAGATCGAGAATGCCTTTTTCCAAAAGAATAAAATAGAGGGTACTCTAGTCGTTGTATTGTTTTAGGTAATACATTTTTTATGTAAAAAGTCTATTTCTTACAATAGTACATTGAACGTTGGGTTGTAGTTTTGTCTTTATTCTAATTAATGATTTGAGGTACATTAGTACTTCTTTGCTTTAAATGAGTGTAAGTACTATGAGTGTTTTGAGATATTTATTTGTACATAGTCATGTCAAGTGTTTTCTTTATGTTGTGTTTTTCAAAGTCTCCAGAGAGAATAAGGACCAAAAGAAGGTCGACATTCTTTGAGAAGGATATTTAACAAGGATTTGTTACAGAAGGCATTTAATGCTTTGTAGAGAGAATGATGACTTCAAGTAAGTCGACATTCTATGGTTATGAAAAAAGGTAACTAGAGAGAATGATGACTTCAAGTAAGTCGACATTCTATGGTTATGAAAAAAGGTAACTAGAGTCCTTTTAAAAACATCTTTTATTTGTTTTTCTTATGTGTAGCCGATTTATGTTTTTGTCTTCTTCTTGTATTAAGAAACATTTCATTAAAGAAGATAACTAAAGTCTTTTCAAAAACATATTTTATTTGTTTTTCTTATGTAGTCGATTTTATGTTTTTGTCTTCTTATAAAAAATATTTCTTTTCAAGAGGGAAAACTAGAGTGTTTTCAAAAGCATATTTTATTTGTTTTCTCCATGTAGTCGATGTTATGTTTGTTTGTCTTTTTCCTACATTCCTTTTTTCATGTTGTCTTGTATATAGTGTAAGGTACAATGACAAAATGTCTTTTTCATAAAAGGTTGTAAGAAGGTACAATTATTATATGACAAAATATCTTTTTCATAAAAGGTTGTAAGAAGGTACACTTATTGGTTTTCAAAAAGGAGTTCTTTTGAAACTATCGTATACTTTTATGATATAGTGTTTATGAATGAGTATGTAATATGCAATATGCAAGTCCCTGAAGGTTCTGTTACATATGACTCTAAAGAAGAAAAAAAGTCTTCATCTTGAGGTAGCCGATCTCTTCATTTGAACTTTAGGAAAGCATGGCTCATCAAGCTTTTTCTTCAAGGAGTATGATTGCACCATAGTTGTACTTGAACAGGAAGTCTCCATCCTTATTGGGTGAGATATCCTTGCATCAAATACTCGTTAGATTTATGGCAAAACATATTCAATCATAATATAACATTATTTCAAGAGAACATATTATCATATCATATAAAATCAAATGAGACAGTGTATCATATTATGTGACATCAAAACTGAGTTTCTCAACAACAAAAACGTATTTATTGTGATTATGACTAGCTACTCTAGAAGGACCAAAAAGATCCAGGTGGAGAAGCTCTAAAGGTCTCTTACTTGAAATGATATTTTTTGATTTGAAAGATGATTTTGATAATTTTCCTAATTGACATGCATCACAAAAGTAATCCTTTTTAAAAGAAATATTGGGTAACCCACGTACTAACTTATTTTTAGCTAATTTAGACATGTATTTAGAATTTACATGACCCATTCTTAAGTGCCATAAATGTTGAGAGTCATTATTAGCTATAAGACAATGTTCTGTGATGTTTTCTAGGTATAGTTCATATATATTATTCTTTCTTATACCTTTTAAGATGATGTTTTCATTGGTGTCTGCTATGAGGCATGCATCATGATTAAAGCTAACATTATAACCTGTGTCACACATTTGACTGATACTTAGTAGGTTATGTTTTAAGCCTTTAACAAGGAGAACGTCTTTGATAAGAGGTTTATCTATGTTACCAATATTTCCAATACCAATTATCAAACCTTTGTTGTTATCTCCAAAGGTGACGGTTCCTCCTTCTTTATGATGAAGAACAGCAAAAAGGTCTGGATGTCCTGTCATGTGCTTTGAACATCCACTATCTAGTATCCATCTGTTCTTCTTCTTTGGAGCCTGCAAAACATTAAGTAAATCTCCTTTTTGGTACCCAATCGGGTCCTTTTTTGTTAGACTTTGGAACCCATATCCATTTGGATTTGGGTTTGTCTATATCTTTAGAAGAGTTAAAAAGATTATCATTATAATACTCCTTATTTGGTTCATATGAACTTTTCACAAATGTGGTCTTTTGATTCATACAAGAAGGTTTTTTGAAATTAGAGTAGCCAATACCATTCTTGTAAAAACAGACCTTCTAAGAGGATAAGAGTTTATCCAAGTTCTCTTTACCTTTAGTAAACTTGAAAACCGTTTTCATGAGGTTCTCAGTTTTACTTTTTAGCTCTGAAATTTCTACTTGCATATTTTTAGTTTTGGAGCTAGTAGAAGAAATTTCAGACATAAGCATAAGGCTTTCCTTTTTCAACTCAGAATTTTCACTGTTGAGTTTTTCATTCTCTTGAGAAAGCTTTAAATTTTCAGATTTTAAATCTTTATTTTTGAAACTCAATTTTCTAGATTCTTCAAATAGTTCTTGAAAAGCATCTAGAAGTTCTTCAAAGGAAAAATCAGAGATTTCACTTACCGAACTTTCGTTTGCCATGAAGCACATATTTGCAGTTTCGGCTTCATCATCACTTGACTCTTCACTAGTGGATGGTTCTGAATCATCCCATTGAGCATGCAGAGCCTTTTTCTTGAAGAACCTCTTCTTTGGTTCCTCAGTTCTGAACTTTCTTTTGAGAAGGGGACAGTCACGTTTTAAGTGGCCTGGCTTATTACACTGAAAGCACATGGAATCTTCTTTAAGATCTTTTCTTTCCTTGTGCCTGTTTGGAAGCCGGTTCCTTCTCATGAAGCGCTGGAATTTCCTGGTAAGTAGCGCAATTTCTGATTCTTTATCTGAGTCTTCATTCTCAGATAGGGCTGGGAAAGCTAGAGTTTTCTTTACTGGTTGCTCTTCTTCCCTTCTTTCTTTCATGTGGACTTCATAAGCCATAAGATTGCCTATTAAGTCGTCCAAAGTAAGCTTAGATAAATCTTGAGCTTCTTCAATAGCAGTAGTCTTTTTCTCTCAATCAGTTGTGAGAGATCTCAAGATTTTCTTCACCTTTTCAGTCTGGAAATATGTTACACCCAGAGATTTCAGATCGTTGGTGATGTTGGTGAATCTGGTAAACATCTCTGTGATGGGTTCATCTTTGTTCATTTTGAACAACTCATATTTTCTAACAAGAGATGAAATTTTGGCTTCTTTCACTTTGTTGGTTCCTTCATGAATAACTTCCAAAGAATGCCAAATATCATATGCAGATTCACATATAGATATTCTATTGAATTCGTTTTGATCAATGGCACAATATAAGGCATTCATAGCCTTTGCATTTAGGTTTGCCATTTTCTTTTCTTCATCAGACCATAAGCTATAGTCTGCGGATGGAGATGTGTATGGATGCTCAACAATTTTCCATACAGTAAAATCTATGGATTTTTGAAATATAGCCATTCTGCACTTCCAGTATCCATAGTTGAAGCCATTGAAGAAAGGAGGACGAGATGCGTGTTGACCTTCAATATCACGAGCATAGGAAGTAGATGCCATTTGTGCTGGAAGACTTGTTATGTCGAAACCAGCAAACCTGCTCTGATACCAAATGAAATTCCACTAGAGGGGGGGTGAATAGTGAAATATGATAATGATCGATAAAATAAAATAATTAAGCAATAAGGCACAACACATAAAACACAGAATTTATACTGGTTCGGTCAGTATCTAGACCTACATCCAGTCCCCAAGCAAACCACTTGAGCTTTCCACTATAACATCCAAGTCACCGGATAAATAGTACAACACCCTCTTCCCCAGAGGTCTTCTTCTCTCAACAGAGAAGGACAACACCCTCTTTCACAGAGGTCTTCTTCTCTCAACAGAGAAGGGCAACACCCTCTTTCACAGAGGTCTACTTCTTTCAACAAAGAAGGAATACAATGAATAACAGAGTTACAATACTTCCTATAGAACCTTCAGAATGATATGAATGCACGAATGAAGGATTCTCAGAATGTTATGTTTGTCACTCAGAGGATACTCTTTGTCAAAGAGCTGGACTTGACTTTTTCTCTTTTCTTTCTTTCCTTTTTCTCTTTCTTTTTCAAGGCTCTCTTTTCAAATATCGAATAGAAATTTTTCTCGTTGTAAGCTCACACGTCTATTCCATTCCATTGTTTGAATAGTTTATTTGAGTGTGTTTATATAGCTTTTAAAAAGTAGTCGTTACATTTTGGAATTGTAACTTTTTGAAATGTGAAATGTTATGTCATTTCAAAAACATCTTTTAGAGAAGTTCGAGAATGCCTTTTTCCATAAAAGTGAAATATAGGGTACACTAGTCGTTGTAATATTTTAGGTAATCCATATTTTATGTAAAAAGTCGATTTCTTACAATAGTACATTGAACGTTGGGTTGTAGTTTTGTGTTTATTCTAATTAATGATTTGAGGTACATTAGTACTTCTTTGCTTTAAATGAGTGTAAGTACTATGAGTGCTTTGAGATATTTATTTGTATATAGTCATGTCAAGTGTTTTCTATATGTTGTGTTTTTCAAAGTATCCAGAGAGAATGAGGACCAAAAGAAGGTCGACATTCTTTGAGAAGGATTTTAACAAGGATTTGTTACAGGAGGTATTTAATGCTTTGTAAAGAGAATGATGACTTCAAGTAAGTCGACATTCTATGGTTTTGTAAAAAAGGTAACTAGAGTCCTTTCAAAACATATTTTATTTGTTTTTCTTTTGTGTAGCCGATTTATGTTTTTGTCTTCTTCTTGTATTAGAAATATTTCTTTAAAGAAGGTAACTAGAGTCTTTTCAAAAACATATTATATTTGTTTTCTCCATGTAGCCGATTTTATGTTTTTGTCTTTTTCCTACATTCCTTTTTTTCATGTTGTCTTGTATATAGTATAAGGTACAATTATTACATGACAAAATGTCTTTTTCATAAAAGGTTGTAAGAAGGTACAATTATTACATGACAAAATATCTTTTTCATAAAAGGTTGTAAGAAGGTACAATTATTAGTTTTCAAAAAGGAGCTTTTTGAAACTATCGTATACTTTGATGATATAGTGTTTATGAATGAGTATGTAATATGCAATATGCAAGTTCCTGAAGGTTCTGTTACATATGACTCTAAAGAAGAAAGAAGTCTTCAACTTGAGGTAGCCGATCTCTTCATTTGAACTTTAGGAATGCATGGCTCATCAAGCTTTTTCTTCAAGGAGTATGATTGCACCATATTTGTACTTGAACAGGAAGTCTCCATCCTTATTGGGTGAGATCCTTGCATCAAATACTCGTTAGATTTATGGCAAAATATATTCAGTCATAATATAACATTTTTCAAGAGGACATATTATCATATCATATAAAATCAAATGAGACAGTGTATCATATTATGTGACATTAAAACAGAGTTTCTCAACAAAACACAAGAAATGAAAAAAAAAACAACAGGAAATTGACAACTGTAAAACAGGAAAAATCAATATTGAAAAACAACAATCGACAAAAACGAAAAAAAAAACTCAGATCTATGAACCGATTGAACAAATTTGCAGATGCTTAAGTCAGGATACAGAGAAACAAATGCTTAATACCTAATTTGATCTATTTTTTTTTTATTCCTCTTGTTTTTTTTTTGTTTTCTTTTCTTTTCAGAACGAACACAGCATGACAGAAACAAGTTGAAAGAAGAAGAAGAAGAAGTAATCTAAAGAAGAAGAAGAAGAAGATGAAGAAAAAGATGCAGAACCTACCATACCAGAGGGGTTAGAAAAGAGGTGGCTGGCCTCCTCCCGTACGCCGCCACCGGACTGAGATGCCTCCACCGACGAAAGAAATCAGAGAAATAGTGAGAAGGGGAAGAAAGAGGGAAGCAAAGCTGATGGTGGAGAAGGGAAAGAAGAGAGGGAAGAGAGGGAAAAGGGGTTTTGGTGCAGGAAGGGGGAGACGCTTTATTTTTTCCGATTTTCAACTTTTAAAAACCCCAAATTGGCTTGAACCGGTTTGTAATAGATTTTTTTTTTAGTTTTCAAAATTACAAAACCGTGTAACCCGGTTTATTAGAAAATTTTCAAAAGTGAAAAACTTTGAAAACAAAACTTATTTATTTTCAAAGAAACTCATTTAAAAAATAAAATTATTCTAACTATTTATATTTATATTTAATTTTTTTCTTCTTTTCTAAAAAAACAAACAACTAAAATGATTTTATTAACAATATAAAACTATTTTTCTCCATTTTTTTTTATTGAAAACTAAAACTAAACTACTATGTTAATATCAAACATTAAAATATATACTAAAATATACAAATAAAGCTATTTTTCATACATTTTCTATTTTGAAATTATTTTAACTCATTTAATGAAAACTAGCATAAACTTGGGTTTTAAAAGCATTTTTTCATAAAATCATGCATATTTTAATGTTAATTCACCTTGAAATATATGCATGATCAAATACCCCCATGCTTATGTTTTGCTAGTCCTCGAGCAAACTAGACAAATGTATGAAATGAAAACTATCACCTAACTCACTTTCGTAGGAATCACAGTTGCATTTAGCTCATGCAACAAGCCCTTTCAACCCCTGGGTTACCCCAGTGGACGAGTAAGGTCTCGTGAGGGTTTGCAATGATGCTACCCACAAACATCTCTGTCATGTATGCAAAATATTACACATCCTCATAAGCAGTAGATAATCAAAGACTTTATTTTCACCAATATTTCCTGTTATTTCAAAAATCAAAACATAATTAGAGTCTTTTATATACCACCACAAAAACATAGTTTCTTTCACTTTTCTAAATATCACAATTATTTATGTTTTATTCTAAGAAAATCCAATAAAAACATATTATTATTTACTTATCCTCACTCATATGTTTTCTCCACAGGTTTTCTCAATCACACTTCTAAGCACTGAACTTTTCTTTCTTTTTAAGCTCTTTTCTCTCTTTTTTTTTCACGCTTTTTCTTTTTGCGCACTTATTCTTCTCTAATAGCTTGCGTGTGGTCTGCTTTTATTCCTTGGGCAATGTCAATATCTTCTATACTTTTTTAATGCATACCAAAAGATATCAACTAAGACATAAAAGTGACTTCCTTCATTCACCTTTATAAGATGAGAGTCAAACATTTCAACTTGTATCTGTTCTCAGCTACTTAGGATCACGAAGTTTTCCACTCTCCTTTTCGAAATGGAATTAAAAGTTTCAACTTACATCTAAGTTCCATTTACTAAGAATTATGAAATTATCCAAACAACCTAACGCATGCTCTTTTTCACTTTTTGAGCTCATTTTTACGCTTTTGTTCATTTGCTTAGTTTTTCAAAAATACAATTGTGCATATTCATATTTGCGATTCAAAATAAATTCTAACATGTATCTATCATCATTTCTTTGAAATTCGCATAAACAACCATAATTTTTAGATCTATGTCAGAAAAAATTTTCGTGGGACTTAAAAATCCTCTAAAAACATCAGATTTGAAATAACATTCATATAAGTTCAAACTCTTTCTTTAAAAATCTACTTTTCATGAGAGATGTGTAAACATGTGCAAGAACATAAACATAAATATCAAGGTGTGCAAACTACACCCTCCCCCATGCTTGAATGACACTGTCCTAGTGGCACTCCCCCATGCTTATATGAAACTAAGTGAATGCACATGAGAGGAAATAAATGAGGGAAAAGAGTAGAATGACCTGAAATGAAAAAATGCATGTTCTATGAATGTAATGAATATAATGTATACATGACAAAACATGAAACTCATAGAAAGAGATAAAAAACAAAAAATAAAACCAGATAAAATCTACAAATCCTAAAAATGAATGTAATACTGTACAAAATATGGGTTGCCTCCTATAAAGCGCTAAGTTTTACGTCCCCGTCCAGACGGATCCCTGGAAAAACCTTCATAGTCCATGAGATCAATGGACATGAAGTCAGGCTCAATCGGGCTCTATTAAGAAAAGAGTGTCATCTGTGACACTACGCATTGTGTTGTCATCCCGTCTACCTCTAAATGTAATATCATGACTCCCTCAACATGAAGAACGGACATTAGTCTCATCTGAGAGACTAGTCAATAAATGAGAGTCTAGGACCGACCGAGTATCAATGAATGCAACTTCAGACAAGTGGTGAATATGATCTGGCTTGACTTGGTCAAGCACCTTCTGCATCTGTACCTCTTGCTTACTAAAAGGAATCGGTGATCCTAAAAGCTGAGAGAATGGGGCTTTATGAGTCGATTCCTGAATGGGATAATACGCCTTCCCGCTCTGAAGGGATGTAACAAACTTAACCTGCTCATGATGTGAATTAGTGGGTTGCAAGTCAAATGACATGGAATCCTCTCCCTTTGAGACAACAGACTTACTAGATGGGTTCCCCTCGCTTTGCCGATTGAAGGTGTCAACCAACTGTCCCATTTGAGTCTCTAGCTTGGCTATTGACTGCGTATGGGAGCTCAAAACTTGTAATATCCTATCTTGGAAGGATTGACTAGATGAAGGCTCATGAGAATGGGGTTGAGTATAAGCAGGTTGGGCTGGGGGATGAACTTGTAGAAAAATGGGATGCGAGTAACCTTGTGAAGGGTTATTGTGTCTATACTGTGTCTGAGAGGGCTCATGGGATAGGGAAATGGACTGGTTTCGCCAACCTGGGATATATGATGATGTAAATGAATCAGGCATGGGTTTAGCGAAAGCTTGGGCAGCATTTACCTGCTCCTGAACGAATTCAGGATATAATGGATCTGCCGGACAATCTGAAACACAATGTGCAGGGCTAGCACATAGCTCGCACACTCTTTCTACTGGATTTCTCGAGGAATTGGCTAGGAATTGATCTAACTTCCTAGTCAACTGGTCAACCTTGGTACGCAATTCTAACTCAGACCCTACTTCGGAAATCCCTATTTTCCTAGGACCACTAGACAAAGATGTAGTCCTATCGAGCCGTGAAGACAAGGTATGATGTATCGTGTTTTCACTCAAGGTCTCAAATAGAGACCACGTCTCATCTTCACTTTTGAGCATAAAAGTACCCCCACAAGATGAATCAACCATTTGATGGTGCTTCTCAGTAAGTCCGTCATAGAAATACTGCACCAAATGCCAACGAGGCACCTGGTGATGGGGACACTTGCGGAGAAGATCTTTCAATCTCTTCCAAGACTCGTGAAACTGTTCTCCCTCAATTTGAGAAAAACTGGTTATAGCTTTACGAAACTGATTCGTTTTACCAATTGGGAAGTACTTTTTGAGAAATTCGTGTTGCATTCCTTCCCAAGTAGTAATACAAACCGTCTCAAGAGATTTTAGTCAGTGCTTGGCTTTATCTTTGAGAGAAAACGGAAACAAAGTCAACTTCATAGCGTTGTCTCCAAAGTTATTGATTCTCACAGTCGAGCAAATCTCAAGGAATTCGTCGAGAAGACGATATGGGTCTTCATTGCTAAAGCCATAAAACAAAGGTAGCATTTGAATCACACTGGCCTTAATCTCAAAATGGCTTGCTCCTACATCAGGTCTCGTGATGCAGGAGGCGGGAGTATACGTATTTGGCATGAAGTACTCCATCAAAGGACGGATCAATTGATGATCGTCAGCCATTGCGTACACCTTGGAGTAGACCGGTGTAACACACGTCCTAACTTTGGGTTTTCTACCTAACTAACACACTAAGCGGCCAAACCACGTAAACCACAAAGCGAGTAAACTAAAAACAACAAAAACTAAACAAACACCATGCAGTTATACATAATAGAGATTATGCATAAGAAATATGAAATCTATATTTACGGTACCAATCGTACACAGTCACCTCTAAGGGGATTCTAGTAGGTGGGCTGTGCAGAAAAGTAAGCTCGTCTCTAAGATATGCACATACGTGGTTCTAAACCTAAATGCACACAAACACTGGGCAATAAAGTGAATACTTAGTATTACGCCGTTACCCGGCAACGGCGCCAAAAATTTGATGTCTTCTTTTAAATCATTGTAATTTTGAAGAAATGTTTATATATAAAACATATGAAAACCAGACATCAAATAAGAAAAACCGGTTCTCACTAGTGGATGAGACCGGGTCGAACTCACGGAACGGGAATATTTCGTGTTCAAACACACAATTCTAAACTATTCTTTATTGCCGTATTATTAAAATGTAAAATGTTCAAGAAAGGTAAAAACAACTAACTATTACAACAAATGAATACCCTTCGCAGAGGACGTAAAGTGCAATATTTACAAACCCAATTAAATTCCTAATTCTAAACTAAAAAGTAAAAAGAAGCTCTACTCTTCTTACTTCGTGTCACGTAATCACTTCCGCTCCACTCCTGTGCTATCCTGCATAATTCAAATGAACACAAGCAGTACAAGAAAGAAAAGTAAAAACTATACTAAACACAGTTTAAGCTAATTCAATGCTAAAACATGAAAGCAATCTATTGACAAATAACTAAGTAATCAATTACAACTAATACCTAATTAACAACACAAAAACTGAAAAGTTGAAACACCAAAGAAATGAGGGATTTACAGAAAACAAGGAATTAATATGTAAAATAAGTTGGAAACACAAAATTACTGAATTAAAAAAGGCATGAAATCACTGTATTAAAAAAAACGGAAAATGAATGTAAAAACAACAATAAAAAAAACTAAATGCTTTGAAAAACAGGCAATGCATGAAAGACAGTAAGTTTAGTAAAATGAAGAACAGATACTAAAAAAAACTTAAACTACATGAAACTCAGAATTTGAACCAATGAAAAATAAAATTTCAGAAACGTATGTAATACTGGAAAACTACACAGAATATCAAAGAATGAATAGCAGAGACAAATTGCATATATGATTAAATGAATCAAAACAAAAAAAAATACTTGAAAACATGAAATCATGGAAAAATTGCAACAAGGAATGAAATGAAAGCACAAAATAGGAATCAGAATTGAAGACAGGAAAACTGAAAAAAAAAAAAAAAACAGGTATTGCTATGAAGAATTAAACTGGAAATCAACAACTAAAAAAATATAAGAATGAACAAATAAGAAATCGAGAAATTCACAAAATGAGGCAGCAGACATTTAAAAACAAGAAAGCCACTAAAATAACCGAAAATTGAATTCAAAAACTAAAAAATTGAAGTAATAGAAAAACAGGAAGATGACAGAATTGAAAAACAGGAAAACTTGACAATGAAAACAAAAAATTAAAAAAAATGACAGCAAACAAGACATAAAATGAAAATCAGATTTATGCTAAAGATAAAAAAAAAAGAATTGAAATAGTTCAAGAATTAGGGAACACAAATCTATTATGATGACTGAATCATAACGCAGAAACAATGAATTAAAAACAAATAGAGACAATTAAATGCAAACTGAAAGTGTAATGCAGAAGAAAAACACAAGAAATGAAAATAACAACAACAAGAAATTGACAACTGTAAAACAGGAAAAATCAATAATGAAAAACAACAATCGACAAAAACGAAAAAAAAAAACTCAGATCTATGAACCGATTAAACAAATTTGCAGATGCTTAAGTCAGGAAACAGAGAAACAAATGCTTAATACCTAATTCGATCTATTTTTTTTTTCTTTTTATTTTTATTCCTCTTGTTTTTGTTTTGTTTTTTTTTTCTTTTCAGAACAAAGACAGCATGACAGAAACAAGTTGAAAGAAGAAGAAGAAGAAGAAGAAGAAGTAATCTGAAGAAGAAGAAGAAGAAGAAGAAGATGAAGAAAAAGATGCAGAACCTACCGTACTAGAGGGGTTAGAAAAGAGGTGGCCGGCCTTCTCCTGTACGCCGCCACCGGACTGAGATGCCTCCACCGGCGAAAGAAATCAGAGAAATAGTGAGAAGCGGAAGAAAGAGGGAAGCAAAGCCGATGGTGGAGAAGGGAAAGAAGAGAGGGAAAAGGGGTTTTGGCGCAGGAAGGGGGAGACGCTTTATTTTTTCCGATTTTCAGCTTTTAAAAACCCCAAACCGGCTTGTACCAGTTTGTAACAATTTTTTTTTTAGTTTTCAAAACTTATTTTTTTATTTTTATTTTTATTGAAAACTAAAACTAAACTACTATGTTAATATCAAACATTAAAATATGTACTAAAATATACAAATAAAGCTATTTTTCATACATTTTCTATTTTGAAATTATTTTAACTCATTTAATGAAAACTAGCATAAACTTGGGTTTTAAAAGCATTTTTTCATAAAATCATGCATATTTTAATGTTAATTCACCTTGAAATATATGCATGATCAATGCTTAATAATTTTATTTTACACTATCATTGTAAATGACATTACAAGGCTACTCAATCAAAAAAATCTTCGTTTCGAACGAAATTGGCCTCGTTTAGGCCCTCGCTAAATTTCTCAGCGATCTCCCATAATTCACATGCACTGACATGGTTTATTCATTGTTAGGACTTAAAATTCGAGGTGAATCACCATAGACATATTCTAAACTTTCTCTAAAAATTTTGGAAATTAATTCACTCTAGATTTCCCGCAATTGCCGTTTTACGTAAAATTACGCGATTTAACCCGATTCTCAATGTAGGCTAAATTTCAAAAATTGCAAAATTAATAAAATTTTCATCTATCTCAACATATATACGTAATATCACATCAAAATAAATCATGGACCTTACATCCTCCCCTCTTTAAAAGGATTTCGTTCGCGAAATCACCCTTAGGAGGTTACAAAAAGTTCTGGATATTTCTCTCTCAAGCTCGCTTCTGATTCCCATGTGCATTCTTCGATGCCATGGTGCTGCCAACGTACCTTAACTAGCATAATAGTCTTGGTACGCAAAACCTGATCTCGTCGATCAACAATCTCGATAGGCCGTTCTGTCAATGTCAGATCTTCCAGCACTTCCATATCTTTGTAATGAATGATGTGCGATGGTTCAGGAATGTACTTCCTTAGCATCGACATGTGAAAAACATTGTGAATGTGAGCATATTGTGGAGGTAACTCGACACGATATGCCACTTCACCGATCCTTGACAAAATCTCAAATGGTCCAACGTATCTCGGACTCAACTTCCCTTTCTTTTCGAAATGAAACACACTCTTAGTCGGTGAAACTCTGACAAAAACCATGTCACCAACTTCAAAAGATAACTCGCGTCGTCTCTTATCAGCATAACTCTTCTGTCTATCTTGCGTTGCCTTCAGACGTTCTCGAATCTTCTGCACCTGCTGAGTGTAGTGCTAAAGAACAATCGGTGATTCGCTCGATCTATGGCTGATATCATCCCAATAAGACGGTGATTGAAAAGGTCTCCCATATAATGCTTCATACGGGGCCATCCTGATACTAGCGTGGTAACTGTTGTTATATGCGAACTCAACCAAACACAGGTGTGAATCCCATTCACCCTTCCAGTCGAGCATATAGGCTCGCAACATAACTTCTAACATCTGAATCCTTCGCTCGGATTGTCCATCCGTCTGGGGATGAAAGGTTGTACTGAACTTCAACTTCATCCCCAAAGCAGACTGCAACTGACCCCACAGTCGCGATGTGAACCAGGGATCACAATCGGAAATGATAGATCTCGGCACACCATGCAGTCGCATAATCTCTCTGACATATAAGTCAGCTAGACTCTCAAGAGATTGGTTGATCCTGATCGGCAAGAAATGGGCAGACTTGGTGAGTCTGTCCATGACTACCCAAATCGCATCATGCTTACGATTCGTTTGCGGTAAACCTACCATAAAATCCATCGTAACATCTTCCCACTTCCATTGAGGAATCTTGATTCTCTGCATGGAACCACCAGGACGCTGGTGTTCCGCTTTGACCTGCTGACAAGTCAAACATCTCGCAACGTAAGTTGTTATCTCGCGCTTCATACCATTCCACCAATACTTCCGCTGCAAGTCTTTAAACATCTTTGTTCCACCTGGATGAATCGTATATCTCGACATATGCGCCTCATCAAGAATCTCTTTCTTCAGCTCAGGGTCGCTCGGAACCCAAAGACGATCTCTCATACGAATGTTGCCACCATCTAACACATGAAAGAAAGAATCTATTTGTCCTGCCAAGGCTAGAAACTTACCATACTGGTTGTCAAGCTTCTGAGCCTCTACGATTCTCGACAACAATTCTGATCGAATGGTCAGACCAGACAATCTGATCGAACCGCCTCCAACTGAAAAAGGATTCCAGACTACGAAATCCTTAATCAGCTTATGGCTCCACACGAGACTAGCCAGAACACCGCTCGATTTGCGGCTAAGCGCATCTGCCACAACGTTCACCTTACCAAGATGGTAAGCAACGTGAAGTCATAATCCTTGATGACTTCGAGCCATCGTCGCTGCCTCATGTTCAACTCCTTCTGAGAGAACAGATATTTGAGGCTCTTGTGGTCTGAGAAGACCTCGAACGATTCTCCATACAGATAATGTTGCCACGATTTCAGAGCAAACACGACTGCCGCTAGCTCCAAATCGTGTGTCGGATAATTCCTCTCATGGGTCTTCAACTGTCTAGAAGCATAGGCAATCACCCTGCCATGTTGCATTAGCATGCAACCCAATCCGCTACGAGAGGCGTTTGTGTACACCACAAAACCACCTATGCCTGACAGTAAAGCTAACACCGGTGAGGTCGTCAGCTTCGACTTTAAGATCTGAAAACTGTCTTCACAAGCACTGTTCCACTCGAACTTGATACCTTTACGCAAAAGCTTCGTCAAAGGTAAGGCAATCCTCGAAAAGTCTTAGATGAAACGTCGATAATAATCTGCCAATCCAAGAAAACTGTGAATCTCTGACACATTCTGATGCTGCTTCCAGCCTACAACTGCTTCCACCTTAGCTAGATTGATTGACACTCCGTCCTTCGATATCATATGACCAAGAAACATAACTCGCTCAAGCCAAAATTCACACTTAGAGAACTTGGCGAACAACTGATGCTCACGAAGAGTACTCAAAACAGTACGCAAGTGCTCTCGATGCTACTCAGGACTCTCTGAGTAGACCAAGATATCGTCAATGAACACTATCATGAACGTATCCATGAACGAACGAAAAATCCGGTTCATCAGATCCATGAATACAGCTGGGGCATTCGTGAGGCCGAAAGGCATCACCACAAACTCGTATAAACCATACCTTGTTCGGAAAGTTATATTTGCAATGTCATCTTCTTAGATACGAAGTTGATGATAACCTGACCTGAGGTCAATTTTCGAGAAAATCTTCGCCCTCTACAACTGATCGAAAAGATCTTCGATTCTGGGTAACGGATACTTGTTCTTGATCGTCGCTTGGTTGAGCATCCGATAGTTGATGCACAACCTCAAGGATCCATCCTTCTTCTTCACGAACAGCACTGATGCTCCCCACGGGGAAGCACTATGTCGAATAAAACCCTGATCTAAGAGTTCTTCCAACTGTCGCTTCAATTCCTCAAGTTATGTTGGAGCCATACGGTAAGGTGCCTTGGAAATAGGTGTAGTTCCAGGCAACAACTCAATACAAAATTCGATCTCTCGCTTTAGAGGTAAACCAGGCAATTCCTCCGGAAACACATCAGCAAATTCTCGGACCACGTCCAAGTCATTAATCAAAACCATCTCAGATTCGACTGGGGCAATACTGACCAAGAATGCAGTACCCCCGTTCTGCATATACTTCTGAGCCTTGAAGGTAGAAATCATACGACTATCGCGCAAGGGTCGAGGAAGCTTGATCTCCAAGACAGAACGATCAGGCTGAAAAAGAACAACCTTGCCTTCTCGACAAAAGAATTGAGCGTGATACTCAAAAAGCCAATCCATGCCTAGAATGATATTGAACTCAGTCATGTCTAGCAGGATTACATCAGCTGACAGGTTCTGTCTTGCCACTGACACCTCGATGCTCGGAATGTACGAATCGCAAAAAGACTGATCACCAGTCAGAGTGCGGACCTTCAACGGGTAATTCAAAGACTCTACTATCAAAGGTAAAGTACTGGCAAATCTAGCAGCTATGAAAGAATGCGAAGCACCACAATCAAATAATGTAAAAGCTGCATGTTCGGCGACTGAGATAGTACCTTGGACCAACTCTCCCTTGGTCACTTGCTCTACAGTTGTCGCGTAAGCTCGTCTGGCAATGACTTTCCGGTTGGTCTGCTTCGGTCGATGTTGCTGCTGCTGGTGGTGGTACGACTGAGGCTGCCTCTGCTGCGCTTGCTGAGAAGTCCCCGGCATATTTCTTCGCTGGTCATCCGCCTATTTCTTTCTGCAGTCCCTCATGTAATG
Organism: Nuphar pumila; assembly: GCF_984573655.1. Lineage (NCBI taxonomy): Eukaryota > Viridiplantae > Streptophyta > Magnoliopsida > Nymphaeales > Nymphaeaceae > Nuphar > Nuphar pumila. The sequence continues at coordinate 40,910,926 of NC_143261.1, forward strand.
GCCCATCTTGCCACAGTAAAGGCAACCGCCCGTGTCACGCGGACAGGGTCGTCCTGGATGATCAGTGGTGCACTTTGGACATCCTGCCGCGGTGATCTGCTTCTGCGGCTGCTGGCGCTGTTGTTGCTGATGTTGGGGCCGTCTGTTTTGGTACTGTTGCTAGTTGTTGTTGTTGTTGTTGTTGTTTCGATTCTTCTTTGACGGAGGATGGAACTTCCTTCCACCCTGGTTCTTCTGAAGCTGTCGCTTCCTCGACCAACTCTTTTTGCCTGGATGATGCTACTACTGATGAGATGTTGGAGCCTTCTGAGATTCCGTCCAATCATGCTCTAATAAGGAGGTTGTCTCCAAAGCCTCGTCCACTGTCGTCGGTGCATGCGTGTACACATTCGTCCGTAGAACAGGCTTTAGACCCTGAGCAAACTTCAGTGCTCGCTCCTTCTCTGTCGTGTACAAGTTCTGGAAAAATCTCTCTAAACTGCCGAAATGAGTGACGTACTCCACGAGTGATGAACTACCCTGCTATAGATTGAGAAACTCTTGCATCTTCCTGCTCCTCTCGTGAGCCGGAAAGTATGCAACGTAGAAGGCTTCGACGAACTGCTCCCATTCGATCAACTGGTTGTCAAACTTAGTCTCCCAGGTGGTCGCCCACCACCTTTCAGCATCCTTCCTGAGACGATACGTCCCAAAGTCCACCTTGCGATCATCACCGACCTGAAGAACATGGAAGATCTGCTCTATCTCCCATACCCAATCTTCAACTGCCTCAGGTGTCACTTTCCTGTCGAACGATGGAGGGTTCATGCTCATGAACTGTTTATATGGTACTGATGTTGCTGGAACTTGGGCAGGAACTCCCTGACCCTAGGCGGCCTGCTGAATGTGCTCGCCCATGTTTCGCATTGTTTCTGCCTGACGTCCAACAACCTCCATAAGGTTGTTTAGCGTCTCCATGAGACCATCACATCTCGTACGCCATGCCATCTAAATAAGTAAAATTTACACACATAAGCAACTGGACAAGTACTTAGAGACAGGAAATTTCATTTCATTAATAAGAAAATTGCAAGCATTACAAATACACCCTTCGTCCAGACAGGGTTAATCAAACACTGCTAACAACTTAAGCAAAATTCAAAACGAAACACTGACTCAGTGTTTCTTACAACACAACATCACACAATATTCTCAAGACTGGCTAGTGTAGAAATCTCTGTAGTCCTTTCGACTTCCATAGCATCTCGGCCTGACACAGGGAGGAGAAGCAGGAGTCCTCAGTGGCGTGTCAGAAATTTCCTGGACTTCCATCGGTATTGGTGGCACATACTCCGATGAAACAGCATACAGATACAACTCAAGAGAATACTGGGGAGAATCTATCGCTCCACGCCTTTCTCCGTCCTGGCTATCCACTTCGATGACTAAGGGTTCAGTAACCGAAGACACATCCTCAATATCATCAGCGTTGCTCCTCCAGAGCTCATCCCTCAACTTCATCTAGCATTCTTCCTCGACATGCCCTCGAAGACTGCAATAGTGGCAATCAGACAATTCACGGGGACAAATTTGTCCTGCATGATCAACCAAACACCTGGCACAAGGAGGTGCCAACATATGCACACTACGTGCTAAATGTTGCACAGCTCCACTCAAGGCCTCCTCGCCTCGAGTCAGGTTCTGAAGAGCTTCCAAAATCTTGTTGTAACTCAGGTTCGTCGACATCTAACCCACACACAAAACCAAGTACACAATACTAACTAAGAAGCAAGAAACAATGAAATAAATAAAGCTTAACTTATACTTACAGTGCGATGGACGATGCACGATGAAGCTTGGACCACACTTAAATGCTGCTTTGATACCAAACACTGTGGTGCCTCAAACCCCAACTTTGGAAAACCTTAGAATTTTCTGTGAATTTTTTTTTTGAAAGGTTTTACTAGAAAACAGCGGAAAACAAAGTGTAGGGAAAACAACAAAGCAGCGAGTCTGGACGGCCACAGGAGAGTGCAAAAAGGTAAACAACAATGTAAACAAAAGTACAACCACCAACGTAAAAAGGATATACAACCCAACAGTTAAAGTTTACAAAATGTAATAGTACAAAACTCAAAATTAGGGAATATATTTCAACCAAGTCTAAAAATCCCAAAACCACAAGGGATAGGATCTACAGCTCAAGTGTGGGTCCCCAAGCCTCCACCGTGTGTCGTCGCATCAGCACTGCACCTGTTCGTCACCTACATCCCCATAAAATGGGGTCAGGCTTCTTGCGAGGTAGTGAAGAAACAACCACAGATATATATGTCAATCTAACAGGAAAAACAGGAACAAAACTAGCAAGTGTCTGTGTCAGGTAAGTGCGTACGTGACAAGTGAAATAAGTAACGTAACCGAAGTAGCTGCAAAGCAAGTAACTCAAAGCAGTAACTGAACTGTAACAAGTGTTGAACAAGTAAGTAACTAAAGTAACAACTAAACAAGTATAGTAACTGAAGAGAAAACTATTGAACGGTAAAGTAGCAACTACAGTAAGTCAGCTGATTGGTTAGTCTTTAAGTTCTTTTGATTACTCCTTCGGGTACGCAAAGGAACCTCGCATTCTGTGAGACATGCACCCGGCATCTGTTATTCAATTCTAGTGTGGTAACCGGGGAAGCTACAGACCGAGTAAACCTCATGCGAGCAGCACACAGCTAGGAGAAAACACTCGCATAGGTAAGGATTGCAATCCATGCTACTGCAGTAGTGAGGTCCTTAAAAGGTAACCTCGACCTCCCTAACTCTGAGTGACTGGAGGCCAAAGGGCGCTACGGCTCCTATCAAAACACGTGTCGTAGTAACGACAAGTCACTCAGGGTTGTACCATCCACCCTCTCCAAGGTGAACCATTTTGTGAATGGGGCAAAGCAGGTTTATCTTTCTTAGGCTCATGGTTTAATCATACCTCTCAATGAGGAATTTGCCTCATGGTCCCCGTGGGGTATACAAAACGAGGACTTGGCCTGCCCATCCACGTGCTCAGCCTTATGCGGCCAACAGAGCACCCCGCTCGTGAAAGCGGTCACAACACCATATTATTTCTTTTCTGATTCAGGGTATATTCACATAAGAGTCCATTCACAACATAGGGGCCATTGCCCAAGGACTCCAACTGAGCCCAAAATAAGTCATTTTCATTCATACCCTATGGTGTTCAAGTTTCAGTCTCCTCATTTCATGAAGTAAGTGCACCCTGTGCACTCATCGGTGCCTCAACAATGTACCAACCGAGGTACGCACCACTCAGTACCAGTGTCAAGATGTGCCACGTGCAAAGTGTAATAGTACCACATGCTTTCTATTATTTGCACAATTATAAAGAAATGAGGCATTATACTATTTCATTTCTGAGAGACAAGTAAACATGCAAGCAACTATACAGTTTCATGCATATGAAATTTCATCAGTTTATATCACTTAAGTAATTGTCTCTAAATCATTAACATTGGCACGTTGCATACATGAAATTGTTCTCGTAGTAAAAATTCATGATTTTGCATACTTAAGTGTTGAGAATTAATTTAATAATATTCCCGTACGTAATGGAATTACATTCGCATTTCCACGGTGGATCATCGCTCTTGCAAGGAAGATGCAATTGCAACACGAGAGACCATCATACGTGGTTCAACACACTTACGTGTTATGGTGAAATCTGGGACATTCCCATCTTATGAGAATAACATTAGCTTTTCCATGGTGTGGGGTGCCGCGGCCGCAGACCAGAAACAAAGATACTGAACAACACTTGTGATTTTAAATCGACGCAGTCTCTAAGTACATGGATTTGCAATAGTGTTCCTCTGCTTACATTACTAGTCTGTCGAACGTAAACCAAGGCGTGAGGGTTTTCCTTACGCAGTACGACACACATACATGTCAAAGGTGATTTCTGGAATTATCCCATTCTATTGGGGATTACATTGGCTTTTCACGGTTCGGGGTGCCGCGCCCGCGGACCCGAAATGAACCATTTGACAATATGAACGTAAAATAACCTTAAGTAGCTCATATCCAGTTCGGAGTGAACAATTATCTGAGGAAACACTTGGACGGGACACGAGAGTGTCACATGTCCATTCGGTCGCACCGAAATGCTCAATTATGTGTTTCGACACACACACACACACACACACACACACACATATATATATATATATATATATATATATATATATATATATATATATATATATATATATATATGTACACGTATATACATATGTAGCCTCTAAAATGTGTACATATATGTGTGTGTATACTTATAGATATGCACGTATATATATGTGTGTATATAACTATGTGTATATATATATATATATATAACTACCCGAAACTGGTGCATCCCAAGGCATGTGCATGTGGGCCAAAACACTCTAACCTAAGTGCGAAAGGGTGCGGGGCAAGACAATTAATAGTTTGAACCTACTATGTTTCAGCTTGAAGTAGGTTCGTGCTGGCTTTAAAAGAAAAAGGGTTGACAGCCAATTTAATGGGATTACGGGGCTGCAAGGGTGCCGATAGTGAACCACGTACCCGCTGCCAAGGCGGGCCCACAGAAAAAAGTATAAGTCTGGTCCTTTGGACCAGACTGCTTGGTTTACCAAGTAAATCTGGTTCGACTCACAGTCCGGAGAAGACCGCCATAATGGCTCGGTTGGGGCTGAAACAGGCCGCCAAATGGGGCAGCCACGGTAACCCTTCCAAAAGGGTACTAAGAGGCTCGGTCAGGGGTGTCTGGTCTATAGGATCAGACCTCTGCTACTCACATACACAGGTCTGAACCTTTCGATTCAGACCTGGACCAAAAAACTGGCGCCCCACATGGCCTGGGTGCCCAGCACCATGCGGCTGGCACCTGGCGCTAACAAAAGGTAAGACAAGGCTGGCACCTTGTGCCACGCCTGGTTCATACCTGATCCCAAGGTAAGTTAGCTGGGAAGAAAAGGGGCTGGGTGCTCAGCACCTAGCGGTGCACACCCGGTCCCAAATAAAAAGGAAAAACCGGGCTGGCACCAAGTGCCAAGCCTGGGCTGGGTCTAGGCTCACAAACAGCCGGTCCAATCGGACTGTAGTGCTGGTCTGAACCCATGGTTCAGACCGACACTTCAGTCCAAAATGAGCTATATATAAAGAAAAAAGAAACATTTGAACTTAACGCAGGGATTTTTTTTTGATGGCTTGTGCTGGGCTCGCGGGCCACCCACATGGCGCCCAGCTCTAACCGTGGCACAACTGGGTTGGCCAGAGGGTCTGGTCCGCTGGACCAGACCGTGCAATCCTCAACTACATGAACCAGAGCCCAAAGGCTCGGTTCATAGCTACTAAAGGAGTGTTGGGCGCCTGTCCAAGGCTGGCCCCAACCGCTAAGACCACCCGAACTCATGCGCCAACCCTCATGTACCAAAAGAAAGCTGAAATAAGGTATATAAAAAAAATAAGAAGCATTGGCTGTCGGAGGGCCAGGGGCTTTCCCACATCTAATAGGAACTGGTCACGCTGTGACCCAAGCCAAAAGCATGGCTGCAGCACCAGTCCCAACTTGTTGGGACTGGGTTGAGCCCAACGTGCCAAGCAGTTCAAAAGGAATGTTGACGGCTATAGCACACTAGCTGTTCTACTGCATGCATTGCAAGAGAGTGCCAACGGATGCTGGGTGCATGCTGGACGAGCCCAGCTCGGTCCATTGCACCGCAACAAGCTTCCATCTCACGGTTGTCTAAAATAAATTTCAGCAATGAGAATGAAAATGAAACCAACAAATCTTTAAAGAGTGAACAGGAGAACAACATATTATTTGATAGGAAACCAAATGCAAATGAATACAGCAACCCAATAAATGTAAACCATGATGAATCCAAGTTAAAATGTCATGCTTCTACAAGCTAATCCACCGAAGGAGCATGCACACATAGGTGCATTCACATCCTTGGTTTCACAGTTTGTCAATATGAACACAATGGAATGATTCTTCACCTTCAAGTTGGAAATGGAGGAAGATAGGCTGCAGTCCTTCACGTCAAGGGTGAGGCTCCCACGGCTGGAGGAAGAAGAAGGTGAGAGAGAGAGAGTTTGGGAGAGAGTATGAGAGAGAGATAGAGAGTGTTAGAGAGATTTTAGAAAAAAATCGCCCAACTAAAGGGGCTCGACTTTTCCAAGGGGGTTAAAAAGGAGTTGGGGTGAAGATGGAGAGTTGGGAAACCTGCTTCCAAGATGGAGGGCTGGGGTGGAACACATTTTTCCACCGCTGCCTAGCCCTTCGACTCAAATCAAGATATTCAAATTACCTTTTTAATATTACAAAGATGCCATGGGGCTGCTGCCCCATGCATCCAATGGAAATCGGTCTACTCTAATCATGGATCTTCCCTCTTGGAAAGAGCCCTTGGGATCTCCCTTGAGTCCCAAGGCACACTCTAGTCTCCACGCATACCCCAAGAGGGTGTCGACCTCCTCTCCATCAAAAACGTCTCCTTTAATGACAAGACTTTAATATTTAAAGTTTTAAAATTCTTCTTTTTAATGATTTGGGTAGGGCCAATCGTGGCCCTCCCTTTATGAGCTAATAAAACCTCTTACAATAGTGCCACTAACCCAGCTGGTCAACGTGACAAGCTGGTTCCATGGCCTTAGTCATCCCAAGGCCCTCCAACAAGGACGGATATGGCCTTGGTCGACTTTGACCAATGGAAGAATAAATAGTTCATGTTATCGATTTTATTTTTCAATTATATTTCAATGATTTTTCCATAATGCTTAATAATTTTATTTTACACTATCATTGTAAATGACATTACAAGGCTACTCAAGCATAGAAATCTTCGTTTCGAACAAAATTGGCCTCGTTTAGGCCCTCGCTAAATTTCTAAGTGATCTCTCGTAATTCACATGCACTGAAGGGGTTTTTTCGTCGTTAGGACCTCAAATTCAGGGTGAATCACCATAGACCTATTCTAAACTTGCTCTAAAAATTTTGGAAATTAATTCGCTCTAGATTTCTCGCAATTGCCTTTTTACATAAAATTACACAATTTAACCTGATTCTCAATGTAGGCTAAATTTCAAAAATTGCCAAATTAAAAAAAATTTCATCGATCTCAACATATATACGTAATATCACATCAAAATAAATCGTGGACCTTACAAAGGCGGCATCGAGTTCCAAGGTTTCTCTAGACAGAGTTGTACTGCTTCCTTTTTATTGAACCTATACTGCTTTTTCAAGCAGTGGTGTTGTAATAAACATGTGGTTTTAGAATAAAATGGAACACTTGGGTGCTCAATGAGTTGCTTTGCCACATACCTGTAATGTGCCTGGGGTTTTCTAAAACTGATTACTCATTATCGTCTGATTCCGCTGCTAAAAACTTTTGTAAGTTCCGCTGCAAAGAAAAAAAAAAAGAAATTCATGAAAATTTTAACTTAGCTTTGTTTTAGAAATCCGGGGCATTATATTACAGATCTGAAAAATGATCTCCTGTTGGGGAGATATGACTCTCACAAGATGGACTAAAACTGTGCAACTCAAATAATGCAGAATGACAGGGGTCTGGTTTTTAATTAAAATAGGGCATGAAATGACCATATACATTGCTAAAAATTGGTAGAAATATACTAAATTCAATTACAAAGACACCACTTTTTATGGATTGGAAATACGATCTTCGGTTAGGGAGATCATGATGTGTAAATTACTTGTAATTATAATATATTTTTATTGCATAAATGCATCATTTATAGATTTAGAACCCACACTTAGATGCATATAGATGTCATTGAGCTACGGTTCGAATTTTGTTCGAATCAGACTTAAAACGAGAAAGATATCGCATTTTTAGTGAAACGGGTCGGACCTCGGGGCAAACCGGGACATATCGGATCCAAAAGGGCCATTTGGGCCTCGGATCTGGGCCAAAACGTACCCAATGCAACCCATATTAGCCCCATTCACGAATTTGAACTTAATTGCTAAATACCCCCTCCAAAAAGGGTGCCCAACAATTAAGTATTTTTTTATCTCTTTTCTGGAATTTTCAGAAAATAGTGCTTGAACTATAAAAACTTTGCCCAAAACCCTATTTCACGTTTTTTGCCATTGGAAGTGCACCTCCCATCCCCGATTCTCACTCCTCCAGCCTTCTTTCTCAGCCCCAAGTCGCCCCATCTTCTTCACCTTGGGTTTCTAGGCTTTGCCAAGCTCCCACGGCCGTTGTTTTCTTCCTCTTTCATTCCTCTTCTTCTCCATACGTGCCTTCTCTTCTTCTCCTTGCTGAAACTAACGTTCCTTGCTGTGTTTTTCAGGTTGCAGCAGTAATGGTGGTGGTCTAGCTGTGTAAGGGGTGTTGTCTACCCCTTCACAGCTAGCCAACTCTACCATTGTTCGGCTCTCTACACCATCCGCGCAATCGGTGCTTCACGCCACCATCGGAGCGCCATCAGCCGCGGTTTCCAGCAGCTTGCAGTAAAGGCGAAGTGGACAGCACCATTGAAGGTGTTGGCGCACAACCTGGGCGAATTTCCACCTCTTCTCTAACATCCCACAACTCGGACTTCCGGATTAGTGGACGGTAAGTCTTCGCATCCCCTCTCTTGTAGCGTAAAACCAATTGTGCGTGTGCTTTTTCTATTATTTTATTGTATGCATTTTTATCTCTATTTTCCAGCCATAATCTATATTTATTCATACTTGAAACAGCATGGTAGGTTGAGTCTAGCTTTTAATTTCTGTTTTAGTTTTTACATTTTTGATATTTTTGTTGCCATTGGAATCAGTTTTCTCTATTTGCGCCTAAATCGGCTAGATTGCTTCCAGCCGGTTGTGGTTGTTTAGTACATAGTTTAGTTTGATTGAATAACAGAAATCCAATGTGTTTAATTAATTTTTTTTGTTTTTTACTTATCATGTGGTGTGTTTGTTTTAGAACCAATGCAAAAAGCCCAAAATCGGGTGGACTTCTTCTACCCGATTTAGGCATCATAGTGTGCGTTATGCTAATTGTGATTTTATGTGTTAACAACTTTTAGGTAGTTTTTAATTGTTAATTAGTGCTTAATTAGGTTGCTTTGGTTTAGATTTGAACATGTGTTACTTTGAATCACAATGTAGTATTGCTTATAGTCTTTGCGCAATATCCGTTTTGTGCATTTTGATATAGTGGACGATTAGCCGTGTTATATGTAGTTGTTAATAGTAGCTGGAGTGCGGATTGTAGATGCTATTAGGTTTGCTTACCATGTCTAACTCTTAGCATAAGGTTGCAATGTTTCTTTAGAATCAATTAGTTGCATTCCCCTTCTACCCGATTTTAGTGTTTTGCATTTTGAAGTAATTAGAATAGGTAATTAATTAGGTTACACTATGTACTTGCATTATGTTAGTTAATGTTAGTAAGTTAATTAGTCTAATCCACATTTGTATGCTAGGTTCATTTAGCTTATCATTTGCATGCATATTAGCATTTTACTCTAGCATTAATGTATATTTCTCACAGGTAATGTAGGTAGTTAATTTAGATTTTATTTTCTTAGTGTAATTAGTTGTATTTTCTGTTAGTAGTTAGTATTAGGTTGTGAATGACTGTAATTATATATGTTCTAAGCAATAGTGCAGGCATGGAATTAGTTAGTTGAATAGTGTATTGAATTTGAAAACTGTTTTTTGCACTAACTTGCAATTGTCATCTGCCTTGCAATCTGTTTGATTCATTTTCTCAAACTTACTGTTCTATGTTATTCATTAGAGTGTTAACTATGTACAAACCAAAAATCAACTCATTTCGAGTTGATTTGGTTTGATGTTTAAGCGTTCTGCAAAATCAGGTTTTTCGTAATTTAAAATTTTGGGACAAATAATTTACAGATATTCTATGAACTTGAAACACTTATATCTGGAGTTTTCGGATGAGTTTTTCAATTCCGTAATATCTGACAAATTCGTGAGTCTATCAGAAAGAAAACAAAAGAAAAATCTTTAAAATTGGATTTCGTTTGCCTTTTTTAACTCCCTGTTTGCGAAAACTTATCATAATCCATTTTGCACCACAACAAGGGTAAAACAGTCATTTACTTACTTAGTTGATTTTCGATAGTTTTTCATGTTTTCTAGCATATAGTTAATTTACTAACAGTAGTTAGACTAGTTAGAGTTTGTTTACTTAGTTAGTTTCGTTAGAAATTACAGTTTTAGTTGTCTTTGTTTTTAATTATAGTTTAATTTATTAATGAGTTCAGAAGTAGTGGTAGATATAATCTAGAATTCATAATTGATTATAGACTGACTTTTTATTTTTGTTGTGTTTGGTTGATTAGTTAGAAACAGATCAACAGGTGTATTTAGAATGTGAGTGCAAATACACGTGTGTCGAAAAGCCAGGATTACCCCTGTCGATCCGTAGAAGACTTAGCAATCTGTTTCAGTTCATTTTCATTTTTAGGTTGTCATTTAATTAGAATTGTAATGTTAACGTAGTTGTAAATATTTGTGATATTAATAAAGTAAAGTTTTAGATTTGATTTGAATGTATCTCGTTCCCTGAGGATTCAACTCGTACTCACCACATTCGTGGAAAGTCGGTTTTTACTACTTGATTGGTGATTTTCCAAAACGCTTTCAACGATAAAATAATGTTTTAATAATACCATTGCAAAAATTCGATCAAGTTTTTGGCACCATTGCCGGGGGAACAACGATTATATTCTGATTATTTCTGAGATTTCAGTTTATTAATATGTATTTAGTTAGTTATTTTTATTTGTTTTAGTTAGTAGGATTTAACATAGTTAGCAAATATATGATTCACATGATGTTTTTCTTAGGATTATATGAATTACATGATTCAAGGAGCGGATAGACAGGTGAGTTTAGAGAACATAGCTTGTTATTTTCTGTATTTGCTAAAATTATAGATTTTAGATTTAGATTTATGTTAGTTATCTGTAAACACCCCAAATTTTCACTCACCTCCCCTACATTTCCACCAAGCATCAACATCCAGCCTCTGAAATCGCTGGAGGGCAAAATGGTCATTTTCTGAGCCCGGACCTTGCAAAAGTCTAAATTTTATCTGAAACTCTCAAAATTTCTCTAATTTTAACTCAGATATTCAAAAATTTTACTCCTGACAGGAGACAGACATCTCCAAGTCTTGATTCAAGATTGCATTTCATAAGACATGACATTGCATATCATTGCATGAGCGTTTCAAATCACTGCACTGCACAGCATGTCATTTAGAGGTCCAGAACTCTTGATTTCCAAATTTTCAATCCAGATTCGAATTTTAACTATTTTCAAAATTGATTTCCAAACCCTGGGTCTTCAAAATTATCAATTCTTCCCATTTTACCCCTAGGACTCTGAATTTCAAAATATTTCCTCAGGAAAACCATCTGGATAGTTTTCAATATGGATTTCAGTCACTTCAACTCAGATTTTGCCCTTTTTGACAATTTCAAATATCTCTCTTTTACAAAATCGCCCTACAAGGGCCAACTCTTTCCAAAATTCCTGTTTTGCCCATTAGTCCAGATTTTATGAAAATTCCAAAAAGAAGTTGTGGTTTTATCCTTATTTTAATAAAGAAGCAATGTGGGACCCACACTGAGGTGGTGTCACACAAGCTTTCCTTTTGAAAATTTGAATTTCGAAAAACCCAAAAATATAGGAGCCTTGTCCCTTGATTGGTGCCACTTGTCCTTTCTCTCTCCTCTCATCCACATGCCAAGTGTCAGTGTGGGGCTACCTTCAGAAGCCGCCACATGTCATCCCAATTATCTGCCATGTGTCACCCTATCCATCCGGCGCCATGTGTCATTTCAAAGACTACCAGAAGATGCCAAGTGTCATAGGTTGTCCTGTCTAGAAAAAGTGGAGTTTGTCTCCTCTGAGGTGGCGCCACTTGAAGTGTGTCTCCTGCAGGGGACACGTGTCAACCTCTCCTTCCTTCTAGAAAAGTAGCCTGACACATGTCTCTCCCTACTTTTCTCAGAAAAGTAGGAGACATGTGTCACTCCTAAATTCCTACAAAAAAGGTAGGCTTGTCTCCTCTGAGGTGGCGCCATCTGGAGTGTCTCCTGTAGAGGACACATGGCAAGCTCTCATTTCCTCAGAAAAAGCAAGTGCCATGTGTCATTTTCTGCTTTCTTCAGAAAAGCTAGAATTCAAATATTCAAAAATCCCCATAGGTGGCGAAAATCAAGAACTCCTACCTTTTTCATCCTGTCTGAGATGGCGCCACATGGCTTGGCCCACCTTCTCTCCCCTCTGCCACGTGTCATTCTCTGCTTCTTTCAGAAAAAGTAGAGGACACATGTCTTCTCCCTACCTCTTTCAGAAAAGTAGGAGACACATGTCACTCATGGCCTTCTTCAGAAAAAGCAAACCATTTAAAATTCAAACAAGGCATTAGGTGGCGAAAATCCGGAGCTCTGATTTTTCCAGATGGCCTATGAGGGCGCCACATGTCCCTTCCCTCCTTCTCATCCCTCTGCCACGTGTCATCTTCTACTTCTTTCAGGAAAAGAAGGTGACACATGTCTCCTTCTCATTCCTTCAGAAAAAGTAGAGGACACATGTCCTCTCCCTATTTTTTTCAGAAAAGTAGGAGACACATGTCCCTTTCCCTCCTTTTCCTCCCTCTTGCCACATGGCATTGTAGGAGCCACCCTGAGGTGGCGCCACATGTCCATCCTCCATTCCTCCAGGGCCAACCTCCATTTGAATTTCAAATTCTCCTCTGAGGTGGCGCCATTTGAGAAAGCCTCTCCAGACAGCTGACACTTGTCCGCCACATGTCCAGACCTCCCTGCACCAGAAAAAGTAGAAAAAACCCCCCCATGAGGTGGCGCATTTTGCTTCCTCCCTTCATGTTCTCCTGCCACATGGCATCGTAGGAGCCACTCTGAGGAAATGCCACATGTCAGCCCCTCCTTTCCTGCAGAAAAGCAAAATTTCAAACATTTGAACTCCCCAGAGGTGGCGCCACATGGCATGCCCCTACTGTTCCAACTTTACACCTCAGATCACCTTTTGAGGTGGCACCATTCCAGGACTCCACTTGGCTCCATTTTTATTTTTTATTATTTTAAATAAAAGTAGCCCACCATGAGGTGGCGCCACCTGAGGACTCCCTACAAAAAGTGAATTTGAAATTCAAACTCCAAGAGAGCACCCTCTGAGGTGGCGCCTTCTGGGAGTTCCCTGCAGAGAGAATCAAGCAAACTTTTGAAAAATTCCAAATTCCCCCTGCTGAGGTGTCTCACCCACAAAATTTCCATTTTTTATTTTTCTCAAAAAAATCAAAATAGCCTTTTGAGGTGGCGCCACCTGAGGGCTCCCTGCAGAAGACAAATTCGAATTTCAAACCCCTCAGATGGCACCCCCTGAGATGGCGCCATATGGAGGGCTCAGATTGAACCTGTTTGAATTTCAAAAATTTTCAGAAAAGTTATAAAAACAAGGGTTCACGCCCAGCCTGAGGGAGATCATTTTTTTTTTAGCTCTTGTGAACTTGGAAAATCCGACCTAGCCTTCCTAGAATCAGATTTTGAACTGTGGAAATCGTGCCCCCTTTGGCGCATTGAAGAAGGTAAAGTAGAGCTCGTGCTGTGGCCAATTCGATTCCAACAGAGGTCGATTTTTGTGAACCATCCGAAGCTTGGAGCGAAGGACGAAGGAAGCTCGTGATAGCTGCCTCTTTCAAGAGCTCCTACGCTGCGTAACGAAGCAAGGTGCACTTCTTTTCCCCTTGATGTGATTCTATAATCCGAATCGGGAGTCGTTTGAAGAAAGAGCTCATCCGAGGGATGGATTGAGCTATTCTCATAAAACGACATACATAAAAATGTTTCATTATGCTTCCTTGATGATTTTTAACATGCATATAGTTAGCTAGGTTTAATTTGCACTTTATTTCATTCATTTAGTACATTTCATGAATTAATTAGGATTAATTTAGCCTTTATTTCAATTCTGCTTATTTTTAGTAGGTCTCTGTTTTTGTCAGTCAGTCCACACGTCATTTCATGCATTTGTTTTTTATTAAAAATCCCCAAAAAATCACGGAATGCGCCCTTAGGTGTCTTTGAAATTTTGCCAAAAATTCGGAGGCATTTGAATTTGTTTACTACGGTAAACATTCAAAATGGCAAGTCGGGTTTTGTTACCCGGGATACACTGTGAAAATCATTTTCCGACTTGTAAAATCGAGATATCCCTCATGTGAGATCCTATTTTCTATCCAAAAGATGTTTTGAACTCGGGAGAATGTCTAGTTTTTAATATGATTTTATCAGATTTTTCTGAATTTTTTTTATGTCTTACAAAAATCCGAGATGTCGGTACACGTGTCAGAGCCTAATTTGGGCCTCTGAGATCTTGGATCGACTTAGGGCTATGGTTTCTCTTTGTGTGTTGCTCCAAATCCGAAACTGTAAAAAGTGAAAGTTGTGTCCGAGATGTCCTCTGTTTGCATCTGAAAGCCTATAATTTTTGGAACAGTGTTGACCCCTGCTTCGGATTTTTCTTGTCAGCCCCATATTTTGCTACATTTGTCTGTTCTGTTAGTTTAGGCAGGAATAGTTATATTTTTATCTGTGTTTCCGTTGATCAAATGCCAAAGTCATAAACATGAAAGCTGTTCATGTAAATGTCGTGCATAACTCTGATTAATTTCATAAATTTCCATGGCCGTTTTGTATTTCTTTAGCATTTTTCATCAGATTAGTGTGATTTTTACCTCTGTCAGAACTAAATCTCTGTTATTGAACTCACCATGGCTCAAATCCCAAGGCTGTAAAAACCAAAAATGTTCCATTTCGGGTCTTTTAGCAGTCTGCAAAATATCAGAAGTTTTCATGGTGTAAATCTTGCATTATCATGTTAAGTATTGCATTTGGTTCGGATCCATAGGCAAAATCCATCATTTTAGGACTTCCTTTAAATTTTAGCTTTTAAATCATATCATTTCGTGCATTTTAGAATTCTAGGATGTTTATCAGAGTGTTTAGATGCTTCATACCGAATTTGGTGCAATTTGGAATCCATTTGAGGTTCGGATTAGCCATAATACCAAAACAGGGTCCCGCAGGACCCGGATCCAAGTGAAAAACAAGCGAAAATAATTATTTCTGATAAATTGCAAAATATCAAATTCTGATTTTACAGTCTTAATGTGTCTAGCAGCATGTCATCATATCTCTTACTGCATTTTATCATCATTTGATTCAATTTGAACTTCAAAATCTCAATTTTACCAAGTTTTCCTTCAAAAAACCCTGATTTTAAAGGTATAACTTTATAATTAGGGGTATTTTGGTCATTTTAACCTCAGTTCCGAATTTCAAATTGTTTTCTACTGAATTTCTAGCATTTTCATCATTTCAAAATATCAAGGAAGCATGAGAATAGGGTTTATATCCAATTAAATCCAATAATTTCATAATATTATTGGAAAATCTTAGAAAAACCCACATATTTGAGCTAACTTTATTTCAAGCTTGGCAGGGACATTCCAAAGAAGGAGCTGAAGTCTGCAAATTTCTTTTATTTTCTTTATTTAGTGATGTAATAATGTAAATTTTGGAATAAGAGATTTAATTTCCTGCTTAGACTAGGATGCATATCATATAGTTTGAATTTATGCAATATCCTGTTTCTATGATTCATACATTTTATTTCAAAAGCACTATGGATGTTCACGAATGGCACGTGCACCAACTCTTAGGGAGTTGACGGACTCGGTGGGATCCATATTTACGGCCCTAGTCGGAATATGGACGAGACCCAGATCCGTCATCTTTCTACTAGTCACATAGAGCCTACACTCTTAGGCTATCTTAAAATGCACATCATATTTCCAAAGTTTTCAAAAATCATGTGCATCAAATCAACTAAGTTCTGAACATATTCATGGCCACAGTCAGAATATGTGAAGGATTTATCTTGACTTAATGCATATTTTTCCAACAAATCTCTTAGAAAATCTTTTCAAAGTGCATTCATTCACTCATGTCATTTGCATCATAAAATCATTGATTTTCTCAAGATTTTCTCAAGAAAACTTCATTCTCAAGAAATCGATTTCTCAAGAAATTCTAAGGATTTTTCAAAATCGGTTTTCCAAAGACAAGTTTTTTTCACAGTTTTTCCTGGAAAATGATATTTTCTTAAGAGATTCAAAAGAGTTTTCCAATCTTTCTCCAAGATCCAAAATCGATTTCCAAGTATTTCAAAAGGTAAAATTCCCAGGATTTCGATTCCCCAAGTTTTGAATTTCCTTCTCCAATGAGTTTTCCTATAAATCTTCCATTATTTTCCTAAGAAAACTCTCAAAGTCCAAGTTTTCCTAAGAAGTATTTACCTTTTCAAAGGTTCACCTTTTTTCAAGAATCACTTCCATTTTCCCAGGATTTTCAACTATTCCTGATTTTATCACATCTTTATAAACTTTCCCATGATTTCAAAAACTCTTTTTCATCTGAGTTTCCTGAGAAATTGACCTTTTTCCTGAGAGATTCTTTTAAACTCCAAATATTTCCCAAGCATACATCATGTTTTCCCAAGCCGCATTTTCAGAAATC
Organism: Nuphar pumila; assembly: GCF_984573655.1. Classification (NCBI taxonomy): domain Eukaryota; kingdom Viridiplantae; phylum Streptophyta; class Magnoliopsida; order Nymphaeales; family Nymphaeaceae; genus Nuphar; species Nuphar pumila. The sequence continues at coordinate 40,927,549 of NC_143261.1, forward strand.
TCATAGCACATGCCTGAATTCTCTGTGCATTTAGGATAGAACATAATTTTGATGATTTAACTAAGTCAAGCACAATTTTGGTCCTTGGTTTGATTACCCCTGTTAAAGGCGGCAGGAACGGTCGAACCTCGTACCGACAGGTCGAGCCCCATCCCATGGATTTTCCCGCAATTTTCAAAAACGGAGGCGAGTATTTCAAAAACATTTTCCAAAATCCGGTCAAGTTTGAATCGCGAAAGCGTTTCCTCTTTCTCTCTTCTGCAAGGAAGGGAAGACGGGGGAAAAATTTTGCGACGAAAACATTATCATAATTGCTTAGAGTAATTCTGACATAGTTTAGTTGTTTACTGTGTTAGAGCTTTTATTCTATTCATTGTTTTTCTTTGTGTATCATATGTAGGTATATTAGAAATAAAATTGTTATTTGTTTATGTGTTTTGTTTTGATTTTTGTTTTGGATTTCATTGTTGTCATGCATGAACACCATTCCTTCTGATGCTTCAATGCATGAGTTCAAGTTACCAGACATAGAGCACGCCTTTAGGAGCAGACCATTGACCAGATCAGCAGAAAACTATGCATTCTTATATGCATAGTGGTGGTGCAAAGTCAAGTCAATCATCGGCTTCAGAGGCTCGGGCATATCAGGGTTTATCTATCCTTTCTTCTGTATCTATATTACTATTTTAGTGTGCATCTACATTGCAATTTTATATCTCTGCATGCCTGTTCTCATCGCGAAATTTTTCCCCCGTCTTCCCCTTCCTTGCGGAAGAGAGAGAGGGGAAACGCTTTCGCGCTTCAAACTTGACCGGATTTTTGAAATTGTTTTGAAATACTCGCCTCCGTTTTGAAAATTGCGGGAAAATCCATGGGATGGGGCTCGACCTGTCGGTACGAGGTTCGACCGTTCCTGCCGCCTTTAACAGGGGTAATCGAACCAAGGACCAAAATCGTGCTTGACTTAGTTAAATTATCAAAGTTATGTTCTATCCTAAATGCACAGAGAATTCAGGCATGTGCTATGAGAGTTTAGAAAATGCCAGTTGGAAAACATGATGTATGCTTAGAAAAACATTTGGAGTTGGAAAGAATCTCTCAGGAAAAAGGTCAATTTCTCAGGAAACTCAGATAAAAAAGAGTTTTTGAAAACATGAGAAAGCTTATAAAGATGTGGAAAAATCAGAAATAGTTGAAAATCTTGGGAAAATGGAAGTGATTCTTGAGAAAAGATGAACCTTTTGAAAAGGGAAACACTTCTTAAGAAAACTTGGACTTTGAGAGTTTTCTTAGGAAAATGATGGAAAATTTATAGGAAAACTCATTGGAGAAGGAAATTCAAAACTTGGGGAATCGAAATCCTGGGAATTTTACCTTTTGAAATACTTGGAAATCGATTTTGGATCTTGAAGAAAGATTGGAAAACTCTTTTGAATATCTTAAGAAAATATCATTTTTCTGGGAAAACTGTGGAAAAACTTGTCTTTGGAAAACCGATTTTGAAAAATCCTTAGAATTTCTTGAGAAATCGATTTCTTGAGAATGAAGTTTTCTTGAGAAAATCTTGAGAAAATCAATGATTTCATGATGTAAATGTCATGAGTGAATGAATGCACTTTGAAAAGATTTTCTAAGAGATTTGTTGGAAAAATGTGCATTAAGTCAAGATAAATCCTTCACATATCCTGACTGTGACCATGAATATGTTCAGAATCTAGTTGATTTGATGCACTTGATTTTGAAAACTTTGGAAATATGATGTGCATTTTAAGATAGCCTAAGAGTGTAGGCTCAATGTGACTAGTAGAAAGATGATGGATCTGGGTCTCGTCCATATTCCGACTAGGGCCGTAAATATGGATCCCACCGAGTTCATCAACTCCCTAAGAGTCGGTGCGCGTGCCATTCGTGAACATCCATAGTGCTTTTGAAATAAAATGCATGAATCATAGAAACAGGATATTGCATAAATTCAAACTATATGATATGCATCCTAGTCTAAGCAGGAAATTAACTCTCTTATTCCAAAATTTACATGATTACATCACTTAAATAAAGGAAATAAAAGAAATTTGCAGACTTCAGCTCCTTCTTTTGAATGTCCCTGCCAAACTTGAAATAGGTTTAGCTCAAATATGTGGGTTTTTCCAAAATTTTCCAATAATATTATGAAATTATTGGATTTAATTGGATATAAACCCTATGATCATGCTTCCTTGATATTTGAAATGATGTAAATGCAGGGAATTCAGTGGAAAACAGTTTGAAATTCGGAATTGGGGTCAAAATGACCAAAATACCCCTAAAATTAAAGTTACACCTTTAAAATCAGGGTTTTTTGAAGGAAAACTTAGTAAAATTGGGATTTCGAAATTCAAATTGAATTCAATGATGATGAAATGCAGTATGACATGCTGCTAAACACATTAGGACTGTAAAATCAGAATTTGGCATTTTGCAATTTACTCAAAATAATGAATTTCGCTTGTTTTTCACTTGGATCCGGGTCCTGCGGGACCCTGTTTTGGTATTGTGGCTAATCCGAACTTCAAATGGATTCCAAATTGCACCAAATTCGGTATGAAGCATCTACTTACTCTGATAAACAGCCTAGAATGCTAAAAATCACGAAATGATATGATTTAAAGGCTACAATTCAAAGAAAGTCCTAAAATGGTGGATTTTGCCTATGGATCCGAACCAAATGCAATGCTTAACATGATAATGCAAGATTTACACCATAAAAACTTCTGATATTTTGCAGACTGCTAAAAGACCCGAAATGGAACATTTTTGGTTTTTACAGCCTCGGGATTTGAGCCATGGTGAGTTCAATAACAGGGATTTAGTTCTGACAGAGGTAAAAATCACCCTAATCTGATGTAAAATTCCAAACAAATATAAAACAGCCATGAAAATTTATGAAATTAATCAGAGATATGCACTACACCTACATGAACAACTTTCATGTTTATGACTTCGGCATTTGATCAACATAAACATAGAGAAAAATATAACTATTCCTGCCTAAACTAACAGAACAGACAAATGTAGTAAAACAGGGGACTGACAAAAAAATCCGATGCAGGTATCAACACTGTTCTAAAAATTACAGGCTTTTAGATTCAAACATAAGACATCTAGGACACCACTTTCACTTTTTACAGTTTCGGATTTGGAGCAACACACAAAGAGAAACCATAGCCCTAAGTCGATCCAAGATCTCAGAGGCCCAAATTAGGCTCTAACATGTGTCCCGAACTCTCGGATTTTTGTCAGACATAAAAAAAAATCAGAAAAATCTAAAAAAAGCATATTAAAAAATAGACATTCTCCCGAGTTCAGAACATCTTTGGGATCGAAAATAGAATCTCCCAGGAGGGATATATCGATTTTACAAGTCGGCAAATGATTTTCAAAACGTATCCCGGGTAGAAAAACCCGATTTGCTATTTTGAATGTTTACTGCAGTAAACAAATTCAAATGGCTCCAAATTTTTGGCACAATTTTAGGGACACCTAAGGGCGCATTCCGTGATTTTTTTGGAATTTTTAATAAAAAACAAATGCATGAAATTACGTGTGGACTGACTGACAAAAACAGAGACCTACTGAAAATAAGCAGAATTGAAATAAAGGCTAAATTAATCCTAATTAATTCATGAAATATGCTAAATGAATGAAATAAAATGCAAATTAAACCTAGCTAACTATATGAATGTTAAAAACCATCAAGGAAGCATAACAAAACATTTTTATATATGTCATTTTATGAGAATAGCTCAATCCATCCCTCGGATGAGCTCTTTCTTCAAACGACTCCCAATTCGGATTATAGAATCACATCAAGGGGAAAAGAAGTGCACCTTGCTTCGTTACGCAGCGTAGGAGCTCTTGAAAGGGGCAGCTATCACGAGCTTCCTTTGTCCTTTGCTCTGAGCTTCGGATGGTCCACCAAAATCGAGCTCTGTTGGAATCGGATTGGCCATGGCACGAACTTTACTCCACCTTCTTCAATGCGCCAAAGGGGGCACGATTTCCAAGGTTCAAAATCAGATGTTAGGAAGGCTAGGTCGGATTTTCCAAGTTCACAAGAGCTAAAAAAAAATGATCTCCCTAGGCTGGGCGTGAACCCTTGTTTTTATAAATTTTCTGAAAAATTTTGAAATTCAAACAGGCTGGATCTGAGCCCTCCATGTGGCGCCATCTCAGGGGGTGTCATCTGAGGGGTTTGAAATTCGAATTTGTCTTTTGCAGGGAACCCTCAGGTGGCGCCACCTCAAAAGGCTATTTTGATTTTTTGAGAAAAATAAAAAATGGAAATTTTGTGGGTGAGACACCTCAGCAGGGGGAATTTGGAATTTTTTAAAAGTTTGCTTGATTCTCTCTGCAGGGAGCTCCCAGAAGGCGCCACCTCAGAGGGTGCTCTCTTGGAATTTGAAATTCAAACTTACCTTTTGTAGGGAGTCCTCAGGTGGCGCCACCTCATGGTGGGCTACCTTTATTAAAAATAAAATAAAAAATGAAAATGGAGCCAAGTGGAGTCCTGGAATGGTGCCACCTCAAAAGGTGTTCTGAGGTGTGAAGTTGGAACAGTAGGGGCATGCCATGTGGCGCCACCTCTGGGGAGTTCAAATGTTTGAAATTTTGCTTTTCTGCAGGAAAGGAGGGGCTGACATGTGGCATTTCCTCAGAGTGGCTCCTACGATGCCATGTGGTAGGAGAACATGAAGGGAGGAAGCAAAATGCGCCACCTCATGGGGGGGGGGGGTTTCTACTTTTTCTGGTGCAGGGAGGTCTGGACATGTGGCGGACAAGTGTCAGCTGTCTGGAGAGGCTTTCTCAAATGGTGCCACCTCAGGGGGGAGTTTGAAATTCAAATGGAGGTTGGCCCTAGAGGAATGGAGGGTGGACATGTGGCGCCACCTCAGGGTGGCTCCTACAATGCCATGTGGCAAAAGGGAGGAAAAAGAGGGCAGTGACATGTGTCTCCTACTTTTCCGAAAAAAGTAGGGAGAGGACATGTGTCCTCTACTTTTTCTGAAGGAATGAGAAGGAGACATGTGTCACCTTCTTTTCCTGAAAGAAGTAGAAGATGACACGTGGCAGAGGGATGAGAAGGTGGGCCAAGCCATGTGGCGCCATCTCAGACAGGATGAAAAAGGTAGGAGTTCTTGATTTTCGCCACCTATGGGGATTTTTGAATATTTGAATTCTAGCTTTTCTGAAGAAAGCAGAAAATGACACATGGCACTTGCCTTTTTTGAGGAAATGAGAGCTTGCCACGTGTCCTCTGCAGGAGACACTCCAGATGGCGCCACCTCAGAGGAGACAAGCCTACCTTTTCTGTAGGAATTTAGGAGTGACACATGTCTCCTACTTTTCTGAGAAAAGTAGGAAGAGGACATGTGTCAGGCTACTTTTCTAGAAGGAAGGAGGGGTTGACACGTGTCCCCTGCAGGAGACACACTTCAAGTGGCGCCACCTCAGAGGAGACAAGCTCCACTTTTTCTAGACAGGACAACCTATGACACTTGGCATCTCCTGGTAGTCTTGGAATGACACATGGCGCAGGATGGATAGGGTGACACATGGCAGATAAATGGGATGACATGTGGCGGCTTCTGAAGGTAGCCCCACACTGACACTTGGCATGTAAATGGGAGGAGAGAGAAATGACAAGTGGCACCAATCCAGGGGACAAGGCTCCTATATTTTTGGGTTTTTCAAAATTCAAATTTTCAAAAGAAAAGCTTGTGTGACACCACCTCAGTGTGGGTCCCACATTGCTTCTTTATTGAAATAAGGATAAAACAACAACTTCTTTTTGGAATTTTCATAAAATCTGGACTAATGGGACAAACAGGAATTTTGGAAAGAGTTGGCCCTTGTAGGGCGATTTTGTAAAAGAAAGATATTTAAAATTGTCAAAAAAAAGCAAAATCTGAGGTGAAGTGACTGAAATCCATATTAAAAACTATCCAGATCGTTTTCCTGAGAAAATATTTTGAAATTCAGAGCCCTGGGGGTAAAATGGGAAGAATTGATAATTTTGAAGACCCAGGGTTTTGAAATCAATTTTGAAAAGAGTTGAAATTCTAATCTGGATTGAAAGTTTTGAAATCAGGAGTTCTGGACCTCGAAATGACATGCTGTGCAGTGCAGTGATTTGAAATGCTCATGCAATGCTATGCAATGTCATGTCTTATGAAATGCAATCTTGAATCAAGATTTGGAGATGTCTGTCTCCTGTCAGGAGTAAAATTTTGAACATCTGAGCTAAAAATAGGGAAATTTTGAGAGTTTCAGATGAAATTTAGACTTTTGCAAGGTTCGGGCTCAGAAAATGACCATTTTGCCCTCCAGCGATTTCAGAGGCTGGATGATGATGTTTGGTGAAAATGTCGGTGAGGTGAGTGAAAATTTGGGGTGTTTACAATGCCACTAGAGACAGTGTCATTCAAGCATGGGGGGGTGGTTCAGTAGATACACACTGTTTTATCTTGTTTATCATGTTTCGGTAACTAAAACTCATAAATTAGGCGTTTTAGAAATTTTTTTAGCATATATGAATGTTTTTGACATAATCTGACATATTAGAAATTTTTATAAGCCCCATGAGGAAATTTTTTTTTGAACAAAGCTAAAAAAAGTGAGTATTTATGTGAAGTTCAAAGAAAAGACTGTATTCGAATGTGAAAAGATAATTTTGAATCACAAAGTATAAGTAAGCACAGTCTGAAATAAACTACTAAGTAAATGAAAAACATTAAGAAAAAGCTCAAGCTTAAAAGAAAAGAGCCTGCATTAGGTTGTTTGGATGATTTCACAATCTCGAGTAAGATGAGTTCAGACGCTAGTTAAAGCGTTTGAATTCCACCTGAAAAAGAGAGTGAAAACTTTGTGAGCCTCAGAAGCTGAGACCAGACACAAGTTGAAGTGTCTGAATCTCATGTCGAAAGGGTAAATGAAGGAAGTCACTTTTGTGCCTAGTTAACTTCCTCAACATACAGATAGTGGTATAAGAAGGCATTAACATTGCACAGAGCATAAAAGCATACCACACGCAAGCTATCAAATGGAAAAGAAAAGAAAAGAATTAAAAAATTAGAAAAATTGAAAATCCAATGAAAAAGAAAATAAGAGCTTAATGAAAAGAAAATTTCATTACTTAGAAGTAGAATGAAAGACTGTGCAAAAAAAGATACAAGTGAGGGAAAATGAACAATAGCATGACAATACACAGTTTTCTGAGAAAAATCATAGATAAATGTGATTTTTAGAAGAGTGAAAGGAAAATTTTTATCGTGGAGGCACGAAATATTCTAATCGTGTTCTGAGAATGAAAACTACAAGAAATGTCTACTAAATTTGATTTCTAGAATTGCCTAGCATTTTATAAGAAAATTTTGAAATTCTGCATGATTTCTGATGTTTGGGGGTAGCATCTCTGCAAACCCTCACGAGACCTTTCTCGTCCACTGGGGTAACCCAGGGGTTTAAAGGGCTTGTTGCATAAGCTAAATGCAACTGTGATTCCTACAAAAGTGAGTTAGTTGTTTAACACAAGTTTGCATTTTATTCGGGTAGTCCATATCTTCATTGCGACGGTAGGGTATATTGCTAGGGACTAGCAATTATTCTAGCATGGGCGTATTTGATGATGCGTAAATTACTTATAATCATAATATATTTTTATTGCATAAATGCATCATTTATAGGTTTAAAACACATACTTAGATGCATATAGATGTCATTGATCTATGGTTCGAATTTCGTTCGAATCAGACTTAAAACGAGAAAGATATCACATTTTTAGTGAAATGGGTCGGACCTCGGGGCAAACCGGGACATATCGGATCCAAAAGGCCCATTTGGACCTCGGATCTGGGCAAAAACGTACCCAATCCAACCCATATTAGCCCCATTCACGAATTTGAACTTAATTGCTAAATACCCCCTCCAAAAAGGGTGCCCAACAATTAAGTATTTTTTAATCTCTTTTCTGGAATTTCCAGAAAAGAGTGCTTGAACTATAAAAACTTTGCCCAAAACCCTATTTCACATTTTTTCCCCTTGGAAGTGCACCTCCCAGCCCCGATTCTCACTCCTCCAGCCTTCATCCTCAGCACCAAGTCGCCCCATCTCTTCACCTTGGGTTTCTAGGCTTTGTCAAGCTCCCATGGTCGCCATTTTATTCCTCTTTCATTCCTCTTGTTCTCTATACGTGCCTTCTCTTCTCCTCCTTGCTGAAACTAACCTTCCTTGTGTTTTGCAGGTTGCAGCAGTAATGGTGGTGGTCCAGTTGTGTAAGGGGTGATGTCTAGCCCTTCACAGCCAGCCGGCTCTACCACCATCCAGCTCTCTACACCATCCGCGCAGTCGGAGCTTCACGCCACCATTGAAGCACCATCAGCCGCGGTTTCCAGCAGCTTGCAGTAAAGGCGAAGTGGACAGCACCATTGAGGGTGTTGGTGCACAACCTGAGCGAATTTCCATCTCTTCTCTACCATCCCACTCTTCGGACTTCCGGATTAGTGCACGGTAAGTCTTCGCATCCCCTCTCTTGTAGCGTAAAACCAATTATGCATGTGCTTTTTCTATTCTTTTATTGTATGCATCTTTATCTCTGTTTTCCAGCCATAATCTATATTTATTCATGCTTGAACCAGCATGGTAGGTCAAGTCTAGCTTTTAATTTCTGTTTTAGTTTTTACGTTTTTGATATTTTTGTTGCCATTGGAATCGGTTTTCTCTATTTGCGCCTAAATCAGCTGGATTGCTTCCAGCCAGTTGTGTCAGTTTAGTTCAATTGAATAACATAAATCCAATGTGTTTAATTATTTTTTTTTGTTTTTTACTTATCATGTGGTGTGTTTGTTTTAGAACGAATGCAAAAAGCCCAAAATCGGGTGGACTTCTTCTACCCGATTTAGGCATCATAGTGTGCGTTATGCTAATTGTGATTTTATGTGTTAACAACTTTTAGGTAGTTTTTAATTGTTAATTAGTGCTTAATTAGGTTGCTTTGGTTTAGATTTGAACATGTGTTACTTTGAATCACAATGTAGTATTGCTTATAGTCTTTGCGCAATATCCGTTTTGTGCATTTTGATATAGTAGACGATTAGCCGTGTTATATGTAGTTGTTAATAGTAGCTGGAGTGCGGATTGTAGATGCTATTAGGTTTGCTTACCATGTCTAACTCTTAGCATAAGGTTGCAATGTTTCTTTAGAATCAATTAGTTGCATTCCCCTTCTACCCGATTTTAGTGTTTTGCATTTTGAAGTAATTAGAATAGGTAATTAATTAGGTTACACTATGTACTTGCATTATGTTAGTTAATGTTAGTAAGTTAATTAGTCTAATCCACATTTGTATGCTAGGTTCATTTAGCTTATCATTTGCATGCATATTAGCATTTTACTCTAGCATGAATGTATATTTCTCACAGGTAATATAGGTAGTTAATTTAGATTTTATTTTCTTAGTGTAATTAGTTGTATTTTCTGTTAGTAGTTAGTATTAGGTTGTGAATGACTGTAATTATATATGTTCTAAGCAATAGTGCAGGCATGGAATTAGTTAGTTGAATAGTGTATTGAATTTGAAAACTGGTTTTTGCACTAACTTGCAATTGTCATCTGCCTTGCAATATGTTTGATTCATTTTCTCAAACTTACTATTCTATGTTATTCATTAGAGTGTTAACTATGTACAAACCAAAAATCAACTCATTTCGAGTTGATTTGGTTTGATGTTTAAGCGTTCTGCAAAATCAGGTTTTTCGCAATTTAAAATTTTGGGACAAATAATTTACAGATATTCTATGAACTTGAAACACTTATATCTGGAGTTTCCGGATGAGTTTTTCAATTCCATAATATCTGACAAATTCGTGAGTCTATGAGAAAGAAAACAAAAGAAAAATATTTAAAATTGGATTTCCTTTGCCTTTTTTAACTCCATGTTTGTGAAAACTTATCAAAATCGATTTTGCACCACAACAAGGGTAAAACAATCATTTACTTACTTAGTTGATTTTCGATAGTTTTTCATGTTTTCTAGCATGTAGTTAATTTACTAACAGTAGTTAGACTAGTTAGAGTTTGTTTACTTAGTTAGTTTAGTTAGAAATTACAGTTTTAGTTGTCTTTGTTTTTAATTATAGTTTAATTTATTATTGAGTTCAGAAGTAGTTGTAGATATAATCTAGAATTCATAATTGATTATAGACTGCTTTTTTATTTTTGTTGTGTTAGGTTGATTAGTTAGAAATAGATCAACAGGTGTATTCAGAATGTGAGTGCAAATACACGTGTGTCGAAAAGCCAGGATTACCCCTGTCGATCCGGAGAAGACTTAGCAATCTGTTTCAGTTTATTTTCATTTTTAGATTGTCATTTAATTAGAATTGTAATGTTAACGTAGTTGTAAACATTTATGATATTAATAAAGTAAAGTTTTAGATTTGATTTGAATGTATCCCGTTCCCTGAGGATTGTGAACACCCCAAATTTTTTAAAGTTTTGTAAAAATGACCCTTTTGCCCCTAACCCCGTTTTCTGAGAAAATCAAAGCAGTTTCAAAGCTTATTCTTCAGATTTTCTGAATTAAATTCCATATTGGTATATTCAAAGTTAATTTCGGATCCGAATCCAGGACTTTAAATCCATATTTCCTCAAAAATCGGATCCAAACCCATTTCTGAAGAAATTTTCTCAAAATGGCTTTAAAATTCTCAGAAAATTTCTCTTTTGTAAATATTTTACAAAAACACAAAAAAAATAGTTTTAAATCTTTAATTTCTCGTAAAGCTTTAGGATTTTGTTCTAAAAATACAAAAAAGATAGAAAAATAACATGAAAACCAAAAAAATCGAGAAAAGCTACAAAGAAAACGGATGATTTTCAAACTTTTGAAGCCATTTTTACCAAAAACCTCATTCCTTAACCATTTTTCAGAAATTTCTTAAAAGGGGAACCACCTTTTTGAAATATCAAAAAGCTGCAACGGACCCCTCCCGCGCATGCTCTCTCTTGAGTCACGATCGTCCGATCTGCAACAACCTACCTTCATCTCCACCTTCAATCCCTAACGACTTCCTCTCTGGAGCCCTTCCAAGCCCTCCTTAAGAAGAGACCCCAATCTTCGGTGGGAGGATGGATTTTTTTTCCTTGCTAATCATCCATGAGACTCATCTTCACACTGCAAATTCCTCCTCCAGTATCATCGATCATCTGACCTTCCTTTTGAAGAATTACGGATACAGAACCCCTGCAAAGATCAGAAAGAAGGATTTCAATCTACCTTTGATCCAGCGACTTCGTCAGTGATCAGATTCCCTCTTCCATCCATCTCTTCGAAGATACCCATCACCCACCGCCATCAATCGTCATTATCCATCGTCTCTGAAGGAGGTCGGCTACCCCTGCAAGGATCTCAAGTAGCCGCTTTTTTTCCAGTAACCAGTGAAGAAGTCTTCAGCCGATTGAATCAAGGAGGAGCTACCTCCTTCAAAATCTCTGCAAGCATCCATTATCGACCTTCTCTTTTTTTTTGGATCATCCATCATCATCTATACCCTCTGGTGTTTACCCTCTTTAAGCAAATAAGAGGTCGAAGCCTACTACAGGTAAGAAATCAATTTCCTCTTTCTTTCTTTTTCTACTAAACCTCGTTTTTCCCTTACTTTCAGTATTATTCTGTCTTGATTCCCTTTTTTTTTATTATAAAGGCATGTAAGGAGGGGATAGTCCTGCATATAGCAGGAACAGACCCTCTATTTGCTACAGTCAATGGAATGTACACATTCCAACATTTCGCCCCATTTTTTTTTCTTTTTTTTTCTCTTTCCTGTTTCATTGGTAATCCTTGGTCCGTGTAATCCGAGCATGTGTCCATTTGATACTTCATATATCCAATTTCCATTTTCCTTTTGAATCAGTTTATATCTTGGTTTCCCTTCTGATTTCCGTTGATATTCCTTGCTATCTCACGTTTTACTCTAAGTAATTTTGAACGTGTAATCCTGTGCCTGCTTTTCAGTTTATCCTTATGATTCCTTGTTTGTTTTATTAGTTTAAAACCCTGTTTTCACTTTACTGTCTTTTTTTTTAATTTTTGTTTCAATTTTCAGTATTATCTGCATCTTTTCCTACATTTTAGCATTGTTTCGTTGCATCATTACTCCATCCGTTGTTGCACCCATCCTGTATCACACGCTCATTCATACTAGTCACTGCATAAGATTTGTTTAAATCTTACTAGCCGCTGCATAAGATTCATATTGTTCATGGTGGAGCCTGCAAAGAGGAACTGTGTGTTCTGTCTGATGCGTTTGAAGCATCAGGTACCATTCTCCTTTGGTGATATATTAAGACATAATAATGCTGCAATGGCAAACAGATACGAAGAAAAACTCATCAATGTCTGGTTGTTAGAATCTCACACATAGCATTCCAATTGATTGGGCTGCCCCTTTTAACCTTTTGATGATGAGAAATATACAAATTCTTAATGGTTTCAGCAAAAAGAAGGGCAGATCATTGAATAACAAAGATATGGAGAGAAATTATTCTGCAAGATGGGACGTTTTCCTGCAAAAGGGAAGGAACAATGCCAATGCCTACTCTAATTTGAATTACTTAGGTGCTCTTATTGATGAATCTCTTGAATTGGATGTAGCTCGCCCAAGATCCGGTGATATTCCATTGCCTTTTGCGTCATAATTCTACAGCATCCTTCTCTGTAAGATATGACTCCTGGCCGGAAGTAGAAGGATACATATATGATGTTGCTAAGGATCAGCAAGAGTGTCAATTTCTTAAGAGGATGTTCGATGAAGGAACTCCCCAAGAAATTTAGATGATATTTAATGAGATTATCTGTCATGCTTACCTGAGGCAGAAGTTGCTGGACGTCTGCATTGAATCGCATATAACTCAATTTGTTCATGTGGTGACAGTAAAGCTTGAAAGATTCGCCAGTATCTCATTAGATACACATGGTACCCGGGTAGTTCAAAAATTGATAGTGATTCTCAAAACACCACACCATTGTTGTAAACACCCACATTCAGCACCTATAGTCAGCATTTTTGTTTAAATCTTTATTTCTTGCTCTGATAGTTCCTGATTCATCATTTCTTTTTTTACTCTTGTTTAAAATATCACTTGCATATTTTCACACTCTTTGGCTTAAACACTTGTCTCTTTTAGTCATCATAGCAATGTAACCTCACTCACATGTAGTCATGCCTTCACTCTGTATAATTTGTATGCTCCACCATCTGAATATATATTTTTGGCATTTAAGCTGCCATCGCCATGCGTAGCAATCGCTGTAGCCTATCACCAGTCACCATCGAATCTCTTGGTGTCCATTGCTGAAGTCGTTTGATATCCCACTGATGGGATGGAGCCTGCTTTTAGAACTCATTTGCAGGAATAAAATCTTGCTGGTATAGAATTTAATGGTTGAAAACCATTTATCCTCACAGGATTTCATCACTGCCTTAGGTTTGAGTAGGGGGTTATGTAACATTCAGAAACTAAAACTGTTGTACCATGCACTATCCAACCTTGATAATCCTTTTGCAAGAATTAAGTTTCCATTAAGTTATTGAAATCAGGTAGAGGTCATTTATTTGTTTTGATTAAGGTCTAGATGTTACATACCATGTTCATTATTCCTTGTTTTATTGAAGTCGATTTTAGTATACATGCATTAGCATCAGCAGTATTAATTCAAGATGTATCTCCTTCATCCCCTGCACTGCTGCAGTGTGTCACCACTCACCATCTCCACCAGCACATAACATTGTATTGCATACATCCCCCCCCCTGTTCATATATGTTCACAGATATGTTGGCAATACATATCAACTTCTGCTATTTTCTTTACCTTTTGCGCCAACAGCACAGTAGCACCCTATAAATACACATCACCTAACATCTTCATACCTAGGCCTGCAGCATATCACCTGTGGTGATTGCTACCCAATGCACCCAAGCACTTAACCGTGTTGGTAACCTCCTTTGCACAACATAATTTCCATTCCTAGCACTAACTGCACCATTACCCTCTGCATTACCTCACCACCTTTAGACTTCTAGCTTAGATGGTTATCATTCACCTTAAGTGCCATTATAGCCCATTTCCAGTTATCTCATTTTCCAAAGTTCGATATGTCATAACACATGCAGGGGATATCATGATTATATATGTTGGGTCTTGATTGTTAATGTAACCTTATATTATTTTTGGATAGTGGGTTCATGTGCATTGTAAACCTCCTCCTCATTTCTAAATGTCTTTTATAAACATGATTCACACTTGTACTTTTCCTTCTCTTTTCATTATTAACCAAGTTGTTTTTGCAGAAAATATGTGGATAAAGTTATCATTTGAAGTTGTGAATTTGATTTTATATGTTGTAATAGCTAGATTGGAATAAAAATTTACATTTTCTGCTTTAGGTAGAATGAACGAGCATTATAAAATATCACTAATTGTTTGTTTTCATGCATTTTTCCTTTATTTCTCAAATTCTCACAAATGGCAACACGAATGGCACGTGCACCATTTCGTAAGAGGTAATTGATACTAAGTTGATGATCCACATCAATGGCCATAGTTAGGGTGTGGACAAAACTTAGCATTCTTATCTTTTACAAAATAACACCGGATCCACACTGGATCTATTTCTCGAAATTCATCATATCTTCCTAAAATATTTTCTTCTTTTATCAGAATTTAACTTAAAATTAACTCAAAATATATACCAATGGCCATAGTCAGGGTATATTGAGGGTTAATTTCATTTTAAATTCTATAAAAGCACCAAAAGGGTATTTTATCCTTCATTTGAATTTAGATATGACTATTATATAATACATTCAATGACCATAGTCAGGAGTGTATTATATCATTAATTTTATTTAAATTCATTTGAAGAATGAAATATGATTTTCAAATCCAATTTCAAACTTATTCAAATTCATTCATCATATAGGATAGAATTGCATCATATTTTCAAAATTCCAAGTGATTCTTCTTCTTCATTTCTCAGATCAAATCTTATTCAAATCCAATCCTATCTCATTTCAAGATTCAAAAATTCAATTTCAAAGTCCAATTCAACTTTGAAATTCCAAAATCATTTTATATTCAAAACTTCAAATTTCCAACTCAATTCAAAATTCAATTTCAAAGTTCAATTTAACTTTGAAGTTTCTGATTTATCTTCAAATTCAAAAATCAAGTTTATCTTCTTATCTTCAAATTCAAAGTTTGAGATCGATTTTGAATCTTGACTCTTCTTGAATTTAAATTCAATCTGGGTTTTCAAAACCCAGATCTATCTTCAAAAGTCCCATTTGGACTTTCAAAACCCAAATCCAAAGTTAGATAAACTTGGATCCAGTTTTCTAAAAAACAATTCTACTCTTGGATCTTAGGCTTCAAATCCAAATTGCCTCATGAATTCCAGATCTTAGATCCAAATCCTTCTTAGAATCCAGAACCCAATTCATCTTGGATCTCAGATCCAAAATTCCATTTAGGATTCAAAATCCAATTTCACCTTGGATCTCAGATTACAGATCCAAATTCCACTTAGGATCTAGATCCCCATTCTACCTCGAATCTCAGATTCAAATCCAAAATCCATCCTAGGATCCAGAATCTAATTCTACTTTGAATCTCAGACTTTAGATCCAAATCCATTCTAGGATCCAGAATCCAATTCTACTTTGGATCTCAGACTTCAGATCCAAATTCCATCTTAGGATCCAGAATCCAATTCTACTTTGGATCTCAGACTTCAGATCCAATTCCATCTTAGGACCCAGAGTCCAACCCTATCTTGGATCTCAGATTTCAGATCCAAATACCATCTTGGATTCCAAATCTTGAATCCAATTCCATTCAAAATTCCAAATCCAAATTCCACTTTAATTACAATCCTTAAAACCAATTCCATTTCATTTCCAGATTTCAAATCAAGTTTCCATTTCAGATCCTAAATTCAAAATTCAACTTTGAACTCTATTCAAATCCAGATCTTGGATTCGGATTTTATCTTGAAATTCCAACTTCTAAATCAATTCAATTTCTCATTTTTATTCAGATTTCCAATTCTATCTTTCCCTTTGATTCAACTCCATTTTCATTTCTATTCTGATTCAAAGTCCATTTATGACTTTGAAAATTCCTTTCTTCTTCTTTTATCTCAAAAACTTCAAAATCATTCCTCAAAATCTAGATTTATTTTCCCAAGCTCTTGATTATTCTAAAAACTTAGAACTTTAATCTTAAGTTCTAAGTTAAAAATCATTTCTTCACTTTATCAGATTCATCTCAAAAACACTTGGAAATTCTTCAAAACATTTTTCAAAAAAAGAGCATACATCTTTGCATTGCACAAGCATGATTCTTTGTGCATTTAGACTTAGAATAAATTATGAGCGAAACAAAAGGCATGAATTCGACCCTTGGTTCAATTACCCTTGGTAAAGGCGCCAGGAACGGTCGAACCTCGTACCGACGAGCGGATCCCGTCTCCCAGTTTTCCCGCAAACATTTCAAAAACGGAGGCGAGTTATTTCAAATATTTTCAAAATTAAGGTCAAGTGAGACCCGCAAAAGAGTTCATCTTCTTTCCTTTTCTCTTTCTTTTCTCTTCTCTTTTCTCTTTCCGTCTTCTATTTTCTCCCTTCAAAAAGGAGGACATAGAGGTAGGAAAGGAAAAAGAGAAGGAAGAGAGAGAATATTATAAGAGGAAAATTTTTGCGATGATCACAGTTTTGGCGACCGTGATGGGACCCGTCTCCGTCCGGTCGAATTATGCCCTTTTCTTTTGCTTTGATATTATCTAAGTCTTTATTCTTCAAAAGGTCACCTACATTTCCATGCAAACCTTAGGAGCCTAGACTCTGTCCTAAGCTGACATCATTGCATATAAGATTTAAGTATGGTTTGGTAGGACCATATTGAGGAGATTATTCCATGCTCACATTAGATCTAGGTCTGAAATACAACTCTCCTCAATTTTAGGGATTGAATGCAAACAATGTATGCAAGTATATGCTTCTCTTCATTTTAATCTATCTCTTTAGGACTTGCATTAGAGCCATCTGATTTCTTGTATGTCGAACATATTTTGAAAACCTCCCTACCTAATATTGTCCCGGTCTTCACGTTGCTGGGCTGTCTCACTGAACCATAGTTTGGGAGAGAGCCTCACAACTGGACCACTTATTTGGGTTCGCGCCCCCCTACCACGTACCTAAGGGCCATAGTCCGAGGTATATCGGTAGGTGCTCAAGGATGTTGGGAAGCCATTACCTTAGAACCGGAAATATATTTCTATGCCACGTACTTCGAGCTTCGGCTCGGGTATATCGGCGTATCTTGATTGGAATCAGATGATCTAAACCCTAGAGTTAGGATTAAGGTCCTACAAGCCATTTCAAATATTACATTTAGAGTCAGCCTTTAGGGAGTGTTGTATGCGCATCCTTGTTTGCGCAGCTTGTATGATAATTCTCTTATTCTCTCATATATATGTATCAAACCCTTTTCGAAAACCCTGGGTGTATTATTCAAAACTTACCCTTATTTTTAAAAACCCCAGGTGTATATTTCTATCTACCCATATTTCTTTTCTCTTTTAGATCAAATTTTCTTCAAAAATCCTGGAAAATTCCTTTAAAAAATTCATCAACATCTTCAAAATTTCCAAGTTAATTCTTCAAAAAATCTATCCGTAAGTCCTGCATTCTATCTGATGCTCCTCATTTTCTTCTTTTACCCTAGTATCACTTCAATGGCGTCAAATTCCCTCGATGTTGTCTTTCCCCGAGATCATGTCTTCTATCAGATTCAGGATGGATCTCCGGCTGCGGGTCATCCAGTCTCATCCTTTCTTCCCTCGGTGGTATTATTCTTGGTTCGCCACCTTCTCACGTATGTTCCCAGACCACTTGGATGACTGTGGGTTGGAGATGGCATCAGCGGTAGGCAAGCGAACCATCAATAGAGCTTTGATTCAGGCCATGGCAGAACGGTGGAATCCACGTACCTGCACATTCTGGTTTCCTTGGGGAGAGATGACTCTACTGATGGATGAGTTCAATGATATTATGGAATTGCCCGAACCAGCTGGTCAGCCAGATGATCCTGTCGAACAGCAGTTTTTGATCAACATCAAAGGGGTGGATGTTCGAGAAGCCTTAGCAAGAGTAACGGGGAGCAGATCCTGGCCTCTCACTGAGATTGGTGGGAATTAGTTCATCGACCTATTCGAACTATATCAAAAGTACGAGGGCCTACAAAGAGATTGACACTTTGTCTCGAGCAGCGAAAGACAGAATTCAACATGCCATGATCCTGTGCACAGTGGGGTTAGCTTTCTTCCAAGATGGTCAGAATTTCATAGATATCAGAGTCGCCCAGCTTTTTCGAAGATGGGGAAGTAAGCAGACCCGTCAGCTTTCAGTCTCCATGGCTGCATTAGCATTTCTTTACACAGGTTTGGCTCGATTTACTCTTGGGGAGACCATTTTGGTAGAAGGATGCACCTACGCCTTGCAGTCGTGGTTCCTGCGACACGTTCCCTCGAAGGCCAGTTCTTTCAGATTCAAAAGTAAGCAGCCGAAGTCAGCCATCCAATGCCGAGCTCTAATCGAGAAGCTGCATCAGGAGGAGATTACCTGGGACTTCTTTGACAGAAGAGAGACTGTTCCTCGATACACTTATGCACGTGACAAGTGCTACAAGTTGATGGGCCCTTTCTTTTGTGTTGATTATTAGCCGGAACGATGTCTGAGGCAGTTTTCGCAGCGGCAGGTTCGTGCCAACACCCGCTTCCCGACGGGCAACATGCCAGAATTCAACCTGCAGTCGAATCAGTGGTCTGGGGCATATCATGTCGCCAAATATACCTGGGATTCCTTTATTTCTCTGTCTATATTTCCTGGGCCAAATGTATCATCTGAATATCAAGAGTGGTGGCAAACTGTCTGCCCACCCTCTCTTTGTCTTTGAATGTTAAAAATATCAATAAAAATTTACTTTTTGGCCAAAAATGTTGTTTTCTGTATTTTGTTTATAGCACGAATAAAAGTCACAAATTTTGGGTGACGACCTAATCCTGGGTAAAAGGGACATTCCTTCCACATTTCTTTAATATATTTTATCATGGTTGACGACCACGCCTAGGTAACAAGGCATATTTTTCTGTTATCATCAAAATGGTAACACAATTATCACAAATCATGTGATGACCCAATCCCGGGTAATGGGATAATCTTTTGGAATTGTCTACCGAAATCCTTCATTCTTTTTCTTCAAAAGTTATAAATTTCGAAAAATCTCCTCCATATTCTAACCATTCCCATTATTCTATAGGAAAACTTTGGCATCTGAAAATGGTTCAGACAAGGGCTGGTAAGCAGGCTGCTCAAAGGCACAGTGACAGCGAGCCAGAGGAGATGAATTCTCCCCGATTATCCAAAAAGCATGACTCGGGGGATGAGAGCGATGTAGATCCGGCCATGTACCGGGTTTTTCAAAAAATGATGACCAAGATGATGGTCGAGCAGGCTAAGGCGGCTCCAAAGAAGGCAGCTTCTAAGAGCAAAGCTAAGAAGAAACCCATGAAGAAGCCAGTCAAGATCAACAAGCAGAAGATTCAGCATGACAGCACCTCGGAAAATTCAGAATCAGCAGAAGAGAACTCCGAAGAAGAGCAGCTGATTTACGTTCTGAAGCATCTGCGGCAGTCCAAGAGGCCAGTGGAAGAGCCAGTGTCAGTAAACAAGCCCAAGTATGGGGCCCCCACAGAGAATTCGATTCAAGCTTTGACCAAGATAGTCAAGGACCTGCAAATCCGTGACAAAGGAAAGAGGTCATACACCAGGCAGGACTTCTATCTCGGCTTAGAAGGGGACAAGGATATGGAGAACCTCCTTCAGAAATTCATCAAGTTTGATGGAACCGGCGATCCAAAAGCTCATTTGACAATGTTCTTCGCAAAATGTGCCCGGTTCAGTGAAGATAACCGCACCCTTTTTCTCTGTTTTCCCTGCAGCCTAGACGGGATAGCGGCCAAGTGGTACGTTGAACATGTCAATCCCATCGAGTTGAGGGATTTCGACA
This sequence comes from Nuphar pumila, assembly GCF_984573655.1. Taxonomy (NCBI): domain Eukaryota; kingdom Viridiplantae; phylum Streptophyta; class Magnoliopsida; order Nymphaeales; family Nymphaeaceae; genus Nuphar; species Nuphar pumila. The sequence goes on from NC_143261.1 coordinate 40,947,714, forward strand.
AAGTTGTTAATATGTTTGTTGAACGCTTCCTGTTCAACACGGAAGCTTTGCCTACCCTGAACCACTTGTGCAACCTCAAACAAGAGCCCAATGAGAAGGCTAGGGATTTCATCCATAAGTGGAGGAGCATTTGTAACAAAATGAGGAATCCCATTTTTGAGGAACATGCCCCCAGGTCATCCTCAATAATTTTTTGTCAGCCTCTAAAAAGTCTCCTTTTCCCATATCCCTCTAAATCCTTCATCGAACTGACAGAGCGAGCAGAATGGCTCGAAATGGGGGTAGAGAATGGGATGTATGAAGGTGTTTCTTCGGCCAAGAACATCCTGGACCCAAAGAAAAAGGCTCATTTTACCTACTCAGCTGATGTTCCCGAAGACAATCAGGGCAGTAGCAGTAAAAATGACAGCGGCAGTGGCATGAGGCCTGAACAGAATAAAGGCAGAAAGGGGAAGTTCTTCAAAAACATTGACAAGTCTCTCCCAACCGGTCCTAAAAAAAAAGGGGACTTTCAAGAAAAACCCAAACACATCAATTGGAGCAAGGATAGAAAGTTCAGTCCTTTGGACCAGCCTCTGGAGAAAGTGCTGGAATACCTGTTGTCCCACGGGATGGTGAAATTGCCCAAAATTTCAAATCCTCTAGTATTCATGGGGAAGTACAGAGAGCAGTACTGCAAATTTCATAGAGCCATGGGGCATGATACAGAGCACTGCTTCGTCTTGAAGCATTTGGTCCAGGACTGTATCGACAAAAGCATCCTCATAGAAGATAAAGAGGATGGAAAATGGAAATTTTATCTGCTCCATTCCCGAAGCATTCAGCATCAAGCATCTCCGAACACTCTTTCCTTCCATAGAGTCATATATGAAAGTGCACTAGGATCGAGGCAATGAGCAATAGAGGGGGGTGAATAGTGCTTTTAAAAATTTCTGCGGAATATTGAATGATTTTGTAAATCTCAAAGCAAACACACAAAGAACACAAGATTTTATCCTGGTTCGATCTAACCCGACCTACATCCAGTCCCCAAGCAAAACCCGCTTGAGATTATCCACTATCAACCTTGTTAACTACAAGATCACACAGACCATAATCGGTCCCACTTTCAGTAACAATCCTACTGAAAGCAAACAACTCCTTTACACCAAGGAGTCCTTTTTACAGAAAAGAAATAACAACTTACAATACAACCTATGAGCCTTCCTTTTGAATGCAAATGAGATGCAATTGGCTTTTGAGGTTGTTGAAACACTCTACTCACGAATTCACTATCTCTCAAAGTGATTTGAGTGAAAAACTGAAGTGAAAATATCACGTGAGTGAGAAAACAAATACTTGAATGAATAGGAGTGAAAAGCAAGAAGTAATTCAATATAATTCTATTAAATTTGATTGTTTCTCTCTGTTTTTTAGTGTAAAATGCACTCATATTTATAGTTAAAAGATTCCATACGTTGAGAGTATGAAAGGGTGTCAAAACAGTCCATTTCGAATGATCAAAACGTTTGAAAAATGAATAGACATGCCTTTTTGAAGTTTCAGGAAAACGGCAAAATTAGTCGACTGAAACATCAATTAGTCGACTAATAGTTAGTTATTAGTAGACTGACAGTTATCGTCGGTCGACTGATCTGTTAATCGAGCCGTTTGAAAATCTGAACTTTTGAAACTTAGTCAACTTGAGAAAAGTTAGTCGACTGATAATATCATCAGTAGACTGAAAAACCTTTTAGTCGACTGCTGCTAAAAACTTCTGAAAAACAAACATTCTGTTCGGTCGACTGATAAAAAGCATTAGTCGACTGCTGCTAAATTTTTAGAAAACACATGTTCTGTTCAGTCGACTGATAAAACCATTAGTCGACTGCTGCTAATTTTCCAGAAAACAGACATTCTGTCCAGTCGACTCATAAAATCTTCGGTCGACTAATTTGACAAGAATGACTTTTTAGAAAATATGGCGCTAAAAGATTAGTCTGCTAGTAAGTCTATTGGTCGACTAATAAACATGAAAATTTAAGAAGAGAGTTTTCTAAAAAGATTTTCAAAAGTGTTTCTTTTAGAAAAGTTTTTCTAAAGACTTTTAAGGTGAAATGCAACCTAAATATGCACTCTAAGTAAGGCTCTTACAAGAATCTAAGACTTGTAATGAATTAAACATTTGCACACAAGTCTTCAAAGATTCTTCATCGCATTCTTCAATTTCTTCATAGCCTTGGCTGAAATGCAGTTGATTCCACTTGCTCATCATCAAAACCTTGTACTTGAAGTATCATGTATGGCTTCATTGTCGTAACAATCTCCCCCTTTCTGATGATGACAAACTTAATCAAAGATGAAGCATTTAGATGCATAGATGGAGATTTTACTCCCCCTATCAATATGCTGCAAAACATTAAAAGTTAGCACATTTAAAGCACATATATCACATATTGATTGGTTTGCATTTCCATTCATCATTTCTTCATGCATTTAGAAATACATTCATTCAAAGCTTTCTTTTTCTCTTAATTTTGCATTTCTCATGCAAGATCTCCTGTAATGTAATTGCTATCATCTTTTTGCAAGATCTCCTGCAATGTAATTGCTACTATCATCTTTTTCTCTCCCTTTGTCAGAATCAAAAAGAGTAAGGGCAGAAATAGCATAAGCAAAATAGAGATACAAGTTTAAAATATTACAACCCATAAAGTATGAAAGTTCAGACAACAAAGATTAGAAAAGTGAGTTGAGCAAATCCTTGATTGAAGTAATCTCGTTCTGTAAATTGAGCCAAAATAATCAAAAGTAACAACCCACTGAAAAGGGATGTCGATTCTCCACAGATTTTAGGCAAGATGGAAGAGACGATCCAAAAGTATCATATAAAAGAGGATTTAATGGCTGACGGTGAGTGAGAAGTCGGCCACAAGGGGATTCCGGCAATGCACTATCACACAAGAGGGTTCCAGCGTGTTTTGAAGATGCGCCAGTTACTGCAGGAGGATTCCGGCATTTCAAGATCACGGCCAGAAGATTCCGGCGTCTCCCTATTACGGTAAGAAAATCCCGACGAAGATGGAGTTGAATGGCACTCCGAGGGTTTTTCGGAAGAGAGAGAGGCAAGAGAGAAAGAGGGGTTTTCGTTTTTAAGAAAAACAAAAGGTACGAAGTGAAACGATGCCTCTTTTAAAAAAAAAAAACGGGTTTTAAAACAAATCCAAGGGGTGTCGGGTCCCTTCATTTAATTTTTTTTTTTTTTAAAATTTAGTCCACTAAAACTTTATTGGTCGACTAAAAAGTGTGACTTATTCTAAAAATATCATCAGTCGACTAGAAATATATCGGTCGACTAACATGGTGCGATACATTCCAAAATATAAAACACCAGTTGACTAAAATTTTATCGGTCGACTAATATAGTGCGATTTTTGAGATTTTGTTCAAAAATCAACATTTTTATAAATCCAAAAATGAGCAAATACCTAGTTCTCTCCTAATTCTCATAAAATCTTCATTTTTAAGAGGTTTATTGAAGATATCGGCATGTTGTTCTTTAGTGGAAATAAAATTTAACGAAATATCTCCTTTTAACACATGATCTCTTAAAAAATGATGTCTAACTTCAATATGCTTAGTTCTTGAGTGCTGAATAGGATTTTTTGAAAGATTTATAGCACTAGTGTTATCACAATAAATAGTTGTTGTGGAGTAATTCAAACCAAAATCTTTTAAGGTCTGTTTCATCCAAAGTACTTGTGAACATGCTAAACTAGCCGCTATATATTCTGCTTCAGTTGTTGAAAGTGATACTGAATTTTGCTTTTTACTAAACCAAGAGACTAAGGAATTTCCTAAGAAATGACAAGTTCCACTAGTACTCTTGCGATCACATTTACTTCTTGCAAAATCTGCATCACTATATGAAACTAAATCAAAGGAAGATGATTTTGGGTAAAACAAACCGAAATCTGAAGTATCTTTCAAATAACGAAGAATTTGTTTTACTGCAGTTAAATGAGATTCCTTTGGATTAGCTTGAAATCTTGCACACATACAAACACTAAACATAATATCAGGTCGACTAGCAGTTAAGTATAATAGAGATCCGATCATACCTCTGTAGAGCTTAGTATCTACACTTTTACCATTTTCATCTTTATCAAGAGAAGTAGTTGTACTCATAGGATTCTTTCTTGATTTCGATGAGTCCATCCCAAATCTCTTGAGAAGTTCTTTTGTATACTTAGCCTGATTGATGAAGATTCCTTCTTCAGTTTGCTTTATTTGAAGTCCAAGGAAGTAGTTTAATTCGCCCATCAAGCTCATTTCAAACTCTTCCTGCATAGCTTTAGCAAATTCTTTACAAAGAGAATCATTAGTAGAACCAAATATTATGTCATCAACATAAATTTGTACAATAAGAATATCTGAATTAAGATTTTTAATAAATAAAGTGGAGTCTACCCGACCAATGGAAAAACCAGATTGTTCTAGAAAATTTTGTAGTCTTTCATACCACGCTCTTGGTGCTTGTTTGAGTCCATACAAAGCTCTTTTCAATTTGTAGACTTTTTCTGGATATTTCTCATTTTCAAAGCCTGGAGGTTGCTCTACATAAACTTCTTCATTGATGTGTCCATTTAAGAATGCACTCTTAACATCAATTTGATATAACTTGAAGTTCATGTAACTAGCAAAAGCAAGCATCATTCCAATTGACTCTAATCGAGCCACTGGTGCATAGGCTTCATCAAAATCTATGCCTTCTTCTTGATTATAACCTTGTGCCACTAGCCTTGCTTTGTTACGAATGACTTCACCATTTTCATCCAGCTTATTTCGGAAGACCCATCTTGTTCCAATTACTGGATGATCCTTTGGTCTATCAACTAGATCCCAAACATCATTCCTAGTAAATTGGTTAAGTTCTTCAGACATGGCTAAAAGCCAAAATTCATCATCACATGCCTCATTGATATTCTTTGGTTCTAATTTAGATATGAAAGCAACATTTGCAATATATTTTTCGAACTGCCTTCTAGTTTGGACACCACTCTTTATTGCACCAATAACTTGTTCATGTGGATGATTAGGAACTTCTTTCCAAACCGGTTGAAGAGGAATATTTTCTTGAGTACTTTCTATCAAGGGTTCTTCTTGAAGTATTGCTTCTTCTTCTTCGCTTAGAGGTATAACCTGCTCACAATTCTCATCAAATGCAACATGTAAAGATTCTTCAATACAAGATGTTCTTTTATTGAAAATACGATATGCTTTACTTCTAGAAGAATATCCAAGAAATATTGATTCATCTGATTTTGAATCAAACTTATCAAGATTATCTTTGGTATTTAACAAGAAACATTTACTACCAAAAATTTTGAAATATGAGATCTTTGGTATACGATCATAATATAATTCAAAACATGTTTTATGTAAAATTGGTCGAATAATAACACGATTTAAGACATAACATGCTGTATTAATTGCTTCAGCCCAAAAATATTTTGGTAAATTTTTATCTTGAAGCATGGTTCTAGCACATTCTTGCAAAGTTCTATTCTTTCTTTCAACAACTCCATTTTGTGAAGCCGCTCTAGGAAAATCAAAGTTGTGAGATATACCATGTAAATCACAAAACTTTAGAAAAGATTCATTTTCAAATTCACCACCATGATCACTACGAATTTTAATAATAGATGTAGATTTTTCATTTGTAATTCTTCTACAAAGTTTAGAAAATTCTAAAAAAGCATCATTTTTGCTTTTTAGAAAAATCACCCATGTAAACCGAGAATAATCATCTACTATAACAAATGCATACTTGCTACCATTCAAACTTTGAATTCTAGATGGTCCAAATAGATCTAAATGTAAAAGTTCAAGAGGACGTTTTGTTGAAACTATATCTTTTGCTTTAAAAGAACTCTTGATTTGTTTACCCCTTTGACAAGCATCACATAAGTGATCCTTTTTATATGGTATTCTAGGTAGGCCTCTTACAAGATCATTCTTGGATAATTTTGAAATAATTTTAAAGTTAACATGTCCAAGTCTCTTGTGCCATAACCATTGAATTTCATTTGAAACAATAAGACATTTTTCATTAAAAGAGGGTAATTCATCTAGATATAGTTCATACACATTGTTTCTTCTTTTACCTTTAAAAATGATCTTTTTAGATTGAAAATCAGAAATTAAGCATAAATCATTTTTAAAAGAGACATGAAAACCTTTATCACATAATTGACTGATAGATATTAAATTATGCATTAAACCATCTACTAAAAGAATATTTTCTATCAAGGAAAATTTTGGATTACCAATATTACCAATACCTATCACTTTTCCCTTGTTATTGTCACCAAAGGTGACGGTTCCTCCATCCTTATTTTGGAGGGTGGAAAATAACTCCGGCCTTCCAGTCATATGTTTGGAACAGCCGCTGTCCAATATCCATTTGCTCCTTATGTTGTGTACCTACAACAGAATCAGAAAACAGAGCATTTGACCCCTTTCTATTTTCGGGTCCATGAGAGTTAGTCTTAGGAACCCATATCCATTTGGATTTTGGTTTCCTTTGATAATAAATATTCTTTCTATAAAAGGATTTAGAATAAACATTTCTAGAATAATCATTTCTAGATGCATTTCTATTAGAACTAGAAAGTTTAGTTTTATGAACAAAAGGTTGAGAATAATGTCTTTGATTTTTCACCACAAGGTTTGGTCTATTTTGAGTATCAAAGAAGCTATATCCCAATCCGGTTTTATTAACCGAGCATCTTTGAGAACCAAGAAGTTTTTCTAGATTCTCTTGACCATTTGTGAATTTGGTCACTATAGAAAGAAGATCTTTTGACTTTTCTTTAAGACTAAATATTTCATTTTGTAAGAGATTGGTTCTAACTCCAATTTCTTTTATCTCAAGTGCTTGGCAAGAATTTTCCTTCTTGAGATCTTCTATTTCTTGAAGTAATACTTTATTTTGAGAGTCAAGAGTTAAATTTTCAGTTTTTAACTCTTTATTTTTAAAACTAAGACTCTTAAATTTAGCATATAAATCATTAAATGCTTCAAATAACTCATCATAGTCAAATTGACTTACCGAATCTTCTTGTGCTACAAAACACATGTTGGCGACTTCTTCATTTGATTCTTCATCGGAAATGGAGTCACTATCATCCCAACATGCTTGAAATGCCTTTTTCTTCTTGAATTGGTCCTTGGGCTTGATTTTGAGAAGAGGACAATCTTTCTTGATATGTCCTGCCTTTTTGCAGTTAAAGCACTTTACTTCATTGGGAATGAAAGAATCTGCTTTCTTTACCTTTCTTTGAAATCTTCCCTTTTTGATGAATCTTCTGAATGGCCTTGTGATGAGGGCAATATCTTCATCTTCTTCAGAATTTTCTGAGTCAGAAGTAGCCTTAAAAGCAAGAGATTTCTTTTTAGGCTCTTCTTCTTGTCTGTCTTGAAGTTGGACCTCATATGCCATTAGGTTACCAACTAAGTCTTCAAGAGTGAGAGTATTGAGATCATTTGCTTCTTCAATAGCAGTTGTTTTTCTCTCCCATTCAGGAGTTAAACACCTTAGAATCTTTCTAACTAAATCCACTTATGAATATTCTTTTCCAAGGGATTTCAAAGTGTTAGTTATATCGGTCATTCTAGTTACCATGTCCGATATAGATTCATTTTGCTTCATTTTGAACAATTCAAATTTATGAACTAAAGAAGCAATTTTAGATTCTTTTACCTTTGACGTACCTTCGTGTGTCACAAGAAGAGTATGCCAGATTTCATTTGCTGTAGAGCATTGAGAGATGCGATTGAATTCTACCTTGTCAACGCCACAATATAATGCATTCATGGCTTTGGCATTCAGTGAAGCAGTCTTCTTTTCATCATCGGTCCATCGGCTGAAATCAGTTGATGATGTTTGGTACTTTTTTGAAACAACTTTCCAGATATCTAGATCCATGGATTGCAAGAATATTGTCATTCTTACTTTCCAGTATCCATAGTTTGTTCCGTCGAAGAGAGGAGGACGAACAAAGGAGCTTCCTTCTTTGTGCTGAGATGTTGTAGTTGCCATGCTAGATGATGGTCAAATCAAAGTAATAGCAAACCTGTGCTCTGATACCAAATGAAAGTGCACTAGGATCGAGGCAACGAGCACTAGAGGGGGGGTGAATAGAGCTTTTAAAAATTTCTGCGGAATATTGAATGATTTTGCAAATCTCAAAGCAAACACACAAAGAACACAAGATTTTATCCTGGTTCGGTCTAACCCGACCTACATCCAGTCCCCAAGCAAAACCCGCTTGAGATTATCCACTATCAACCTTGTTAACTACAAGATCACACAGACCATAATCGGTCCCACTTTCAGTAACAATCCTACTAAAAGCAAACAACTCCTTTACACCAAGGAGTCCTTCTTTTACAGAAAAGAAATAACAACTTACAATACAACCTATGAGCCTTCCTTTTGAATGCAAATGAGATGCAATTGGCTTTTGAGGTTGTTGAAACACTCTACTCACGAATTCACTATCTCTCAAAGTGATTTGAGTGAAAAACTGAAGTGAAAATATCACGTGAGTGAGAAAACAAATACTTGAATGAATAGGAGTGAAAAGCAAGAAGTAATTCAATATAATTCTATTGAATTTGATTGTTTCTCTCTGTTTTTTAGTGTAAAATGCACTCATATTTATAGTTAAAAGATTCCATACGTTGAGAGTATGAAAGGGTGTCAAAACAGTCCATTTCGAACGATCAAAACGTTTGAAAAATGAAAAGACACGCCTTTTTGAAGTTTCAGGAAAACGACAAAATTAGTGGACTGAAACATCAATTAGTCGACTAATAGTTAGTTATTAGTAGACTGACAATTATCGTCGGTCGACTGATCTGTTAATCGAGCCATTTGAAAATCTGAACTTTTGAAACTTAGTCGACTTGAGAAAAGTTAGTCGACTGATAATATCATCAGTAGACAGAAAAACCTTTTAGTCGACTGCTGCTAAAAACTTCTGAAAAACAAACATTCTGTTCGGTAGACTGATAAAAAGCATTAGTCGACTGCTGCTAAATTTTTAGAAAACACATGTTCTGTTCAGTCGACTGATAAAACCATTAGTCGACTGCTGCTAATTTTCTAGAAAACAGACATTCTGTCCAGTCGACTGATAAAATCTTCGGTTGACTAATTTGACAAGAATGACTTTTTAGAAAATATGGCGCGAAAGGATTAGTCGACTGGTAAGTCTATTAGTCGACTAATAAACATGAAAATTTAAGAAGAGAGTTTTCTAAAAAGATTTTCAAAAGTGTTTCTTTTAGAAAAGTTTTTCTAAAGACTTTTAAGGTGAAATGCAACCTAAATATGCACTCTAAGTAAGGCTCTTACAAGAATCTAAGACTTTTAATGAATTAAACATTTGCACACTAGTCTTCAAAGATTCTTCATCAAATTCTTCAATTTCTTCATAGCCTTGGCTGAAATGCAGTTGATTCCACTTGCTCATCATCAAAACCTTGTACTTGAAGTATAATGTATGGCTTCATTGTCGTAACAATATACATCCATGCTCTAGTGAAGAGCTAAAACTCCAGCATCAGGTAATGGTTCTACATCAGGATCAGCCTGTGTATCAGAAAATGGATATCCTCTCGCTTCTTGACCAAGTTAGTGTACCAGTCAAGAATGAAAGAATTCAAATTTTCTCAAGAAGTTTCCTCAAGAAAGAGGCCTGCACAGAGAAAGCAGAAACCTCTAAAGCAGCAGAAGAACGGGCTGATGATTTTCAGAAACCAATTACAGAACTCTCCAACATCTCCATTTTTGAATTAACTCATGATTCTCCCAAGCATCAGGAAAAGTTGGATGATCTATTAAGAAAAATCAAGGTGAAGCCGAACACCACGCCCGAGGATTTGGCGCAGATTGTAAACTAGGCGATGACTAACGCGCCCATTACCTTCTCTGACGAGGATTTGCCTAAGCCTCATTCAGTCCACAACAATGCGCTGTACATCGTGGTCAGGACCCGGGGCATGACTGTCCCGCACGTACTTGTTGATGGGGGCAGCAGTTTAAACCTTTGCCCAGAAATGACAGCAAAAGCCTTGGGATTAAAAGAAGAAGAATATGTGCCTGATCCCATCACCATCTACGACTTTGATAATCATGGGCAGACTGCAAAAGGCAAAGTCTTTTTTGAGATTTTCATCAACTACTCAGTACACACCGTCTTATTCCATGTCGTCAATGTGCCGCCGACTTACAATCTTTTGTTGGGACGAACATGGATCCATAATGCCAATGTCGTTCCGTCAACCCTCCACCAATGCATCAAGTGGTCCAAGGGCAGAATGATTACTACTATCTTGGGCAAAGACCCTGAAGAAAGGCTGCCACAGCCTATGATTCCCCGCCCAACATTTACAGCGGATATTCCCAGCATCCGGGAGGCAGATGAGATCAATCTCAGTGACAGCCTAGAGATGCTGAAATTAAAAGATGTCATGGACGAAGAGAATGTTGCAGCCACGGTCCAATGGCAGTGACCTTGTTTCTTCAAGCTAGGAGGACGCATTAACTACACCTCCTTCAAAGATCACCCTTTATTCCCTCAGTTTTCCAAAGCCAGAAAGGGATTTGATCTGCTGATAAAACATGGATATCAGCCATTCCGAGGCATGGGGAAAGATGAAGACGGGATGATAGAGCCCATCATTCCAATTCAGCATGCAGACAGTTCAGGGTTGGGGTTCACCGGTCAGTATTCCAGCAACAAGACAGTTTTTGTCAGAGGAAGCCAATAAAGAGATGATGCCTCAGTTTTTCCTGCTTTTCTATTCTCATTTCTTTGTTTAAATCTTGTAGGGACAACACGGTCCCATCTTTTGTCAGAGTCTTGTAAATACTTTACTTCAATCAATGAAAGATCAAGCTTTTTCTTTATATTCGGGCATCTATCATTTCCTTCTTATACTTTGTTTATGTCATTGCTCTTTGCTTTATACAAAAATTTGTTTTGGCTTGTACGTTCCCCTGAAAACCTCTTTTTGGCATTTTCAGGATCATTAACTCCTGAATCAATGACAAAATTTGTTATCAATCCCAAGTATCTAAAATTGGCAAGGTTTCCTGAGATAAAAGACAGAGCAAAAGTCAGTCAGGCAGCAGAGCAGACCGAAGAGCCAGCCAAATTTGATTCCACTATTCAGGAATTGCCAGAATTTGCTCACATTCAGAAGCAGGATGAACCCTCATCTTTGGTTCAAGATCCAACCGAGGATATCAACATTGGGTCGAAAGATGATCCGAAAATTCTCAAAATCGGGTCGAGTCTAAGCAAAATTGAAAAAGCTAGACTCATCCAATTCCTTGAAAAGCATCAGGAAGTATTTGCCTGGACTTACGAAGATATGCTAGGATTGGATATCAAGCTGGTTGAGCATCGACTCAAGTTGAAACCACAAGCCAGACCAATCAAGCAGAAATTGAGGAAATTAGACCCTCGAATTGAGCAACAAGTCAAGGAAGGACTTGAAGATTTATTGAAAGTAGGCTTCATTCGGGCCATTAATTACCCAGATTGGTTAGCAAATATCGTGGCAGTCCCTAAAAAGAATGAAAAAGTTCGGATTTACATCGATTTCAGGGATCTCAATAAAGCCACCCTGAAAGATGATTATCCGCTTCCCAACATTAACCTGTTGATCGATAGCATAGCAGGTCATTGTGATCATCGCAAAATTTTTCCTCTCTTGTAGTTTTCTCTCTCTTCCTTCTCTTTTCCTTTTCTAACCTCTATTCTCCTCCTTTTTGAAGGGAGTGAAATAAAAGAAAGAAAAGAAAGAGAGAAGAGAAAAGAAAGAAGAGAGAAGAGAGATGAACTCTTTTGCGGGTTTTCACTTGACCTTGATTTGAAAAATATTTAGCAAATAACTCGCCTCCGTTTTAAAAATTTTGCGGGAAAAAGATGGAGAGACAGGATTCGCTCGTCGGTACGAGGTTCGACCGTTCCTGACGCCTTTACCAGGGGTAATCGAACCAAGGATCGAATCTATGCCTTTTGCTTTGCCTAAATATAATCTAAGAATTTATTTTAACTCTAAATGCACAAGGAATCATGCTTGTGCAATGCAAGGATGTATGCTCTTTTGAAAATTGATTTAGAAATTTTCAAGTATTCTGAGATGAATTTGATAAAGGAGTGAAGAAATGATTGAATCTAACTTAGAACTTGAGATAGATCAGAGCAGTTCTAAGTCTGTGAAGTAAATCAGAATTGAAAGAATAAATCTTGATTTTGGAGAAAGAATGATTTAAAGCTTCGAAATGAAAGGAAATGAAGTTTCAAAGTCAGAAATGGACTTTGAATTTAATCATGGATTTAGGAGAAGAAGATGAAATTTGGAAGTGATATTGAATTTGAATTTTAAAATGGATCTGAGAAAATCAAATGGTATTTAAAATAGAAATGGGTTTAGGGAGTTCAAATGAGATTTGGGAATAGACTTGGATTTGAAATCTAGAATTGGGAATAGAATTGGATCTAAAAATGGATTTAAGATTTGGGATTTGAGATCCGATGTAAAATTGGGTTCTGGACCTTAAGATGGATTTGGATCTAAAGTCTGAGATCCAATGTAGGGTTGGACTCTGGATCTTAAGATGGATTTGGATCTGAAGTCTGAGATCCGATATGAATGTTGAATCCTGGATCCTAAAATGGATTTGGAGTTGTTAAATTCAGAAGATGAATTAAGAACTTCCAATTTTGAATTGAACTTGGGAAATGAAATTTAGAATTTGAATCTTGAATATATAAATGAATTTTAAAGTCAAATTGGACTTGAATTCGAAGCTTGAATTTAGAAGATGAAAAGAATCTCAAAGTTAAATTGAACTTTGAATTTGATTGGAGTTTTGAATATAAATTGAATTTGGAATTTCAAGGTCAAATTGAACTTTGAAATCCGATTTAAAATTTGAATATCAAATGAATTTGAAATCTCAAAGTTAGATTGAACTTTGAGATTTAAAAATGAAATAGAATTTTGAAAATTGAAAGAATGAATTGGATTTGATAAGGATTGAAGATAGATTTGAAGAAAGTATTTACATTACTTGGAGTTTTTGAAGAGGAGTTTCGAAAAATATGATGCAGTTCTATCCTAAATGATGAATGAATTTAAATTTTTGAAATTGGATTTTGAAAAGCTATTTCATCCTTTAAATGAATTTAAAATAAGATTGAAGATATAATACATCCTTGACTATGGTCATTGAATATATTATATAATAATCTATATTTAAATTCAAGAGAAGAATGAAACACATTTGGTGCTTTTATAGAATTTAAAAATGAAATTAACTCTCAATATACCCTGACTATGGCCATTGGTATATATTTTGAGTTAATTTTAAGTTAAATTCTGATAAAAGGAGAAATTTTTTAAGGAAAATATGATGAATTTTGAAAACGGATCCAATGTGGATCTAATGTTATTTCGTAAAAGTCAAAATATCCTAAGTTTTGTCCATACCCTGACTATGGCCATTGATATGGATCATCAACTTAGGATCAATTACCTTTTACGAAAAACGGTGCATGTGCCATTCGTGCTTCACCATTTGTGAATTTTTTTGAGAATTAAAGGGGAAAATGATATGAAAACAAGTAATTCTATGAAGATGCATACTCGTACATTCTAATCTAATACAGGAATGTAAATCTTCTCATTGATATCTAACTATTACAACATCAAATTCCTAATCTGAGAAGGAAAAAGCAATTTATACTTAATTCATGCAAAATCCAAGCCAGCACAAGGTAGAAGAAGTAAAAGACATGTTATATCATATTTAAGATGCAAGATGATACATATGCTGTATAGAATGCATGATGAACAATTGATGTGCTGTGAAAGTGGCCAGGAATGAATACCATTATAATGCAATGAAGGTATATGCATGATGGTAAGTTGTACAGGAAGTGCAAATGGATAGCAATGCAAATGAATGGAGTGTGGGAGATATGAATATGCAATGGCAAAGTGGATGCAACTGACAGCAGTGATGTGCAATAATGCAGCTAGCAGGGATATAATGCGATGATAGTGGGATTTCAGTGTGAGTTGCAGAAAAGCAACAGATGGAAAAGAGGCAATGAATAAGGGTTGTGTAGTGAATGTTGTGAAAGATAGGTGAAGTGGGCACGATATATTAGGAAACACATGGGGCTGTACATATGCCACTGTATAAAAGTGTTATGAAAAAGTGGTAGTAAATGAAGTAGATGTACACAATATGCTCCGCAATCTACTGCACAAGGGGGGGGCGATATTGGAAGGTGGCCGACATGCACACCCTGGGAAATGAAGATTCCAGACCTTCATAGGTTAGATCTGAAGGTGTACTATAGAGATGCATGATATGACTAAAGGGTGTTACTCTGCCTAATATATAACAATGATGCAAAGAGGCCTAACATACAATATGCACAACATGGGTAATAAAGGGTTTAGATTGCTGAATAACAAAAACATGTTATAATAATATAAATGATATGCACATTTTAGACACATAATGTAGATTTCTGAGGACATGAATGAGGCATGATACTAAGGACATAATACAGGGTACAGAGAAATTTTTTGAAGCAAATTACTATGAAAGAGTTTCTTTGTATCTTACCAGCACTGCAGCAGAAATTTTCTAGGGAGTCTTAGTGGAGATCCAAACCTGCGTTTCATTACAAATCATTGAAAACCTATACTGGGTTTATGCTTGTACCTTGATTAAAATGGCTCCTTTGCAGATTTCTAGAACCATGCTATCACGATCAATTGGAGGCCAAACTCGAACCTCAAGACTCAACATCATCAAGGTGGTTCCTGTTAATAGTGATTCTAATAATGAACACATTGACTGTCAGAGACCATCTACACTATCATCCAATGTTCAGAATTAAATTATTCCATCTATGGTTTGCACTTGGTATAAAACTTGCAACATAGATAAGTCTGACAGAGAGGGCATTTCTTATCTGGAGTCCTATCAAGCAACACTTTATGTACTACTCTGGTTGTATTCCACTGTATCTTCCTTGTATGTTTGAGCCATCGAGATTATCCATCAACAGCTGCAGAGGTGACTGCGAGAAATCCCTATAACCGATCTCACATTGCTCCTGTTCAGGAAGTGGATCCAGCCTTCAATCAAAGTATGATCGCCTGGGATGTTTGCTTGAGCCTTGAAAGTGACTTTCATAGGGAAAATGTGCGTAGAGCAGGGCTCATCATTCAGCTTCCTTTTGAATATTGCCATTGACCAAGGTATGCTCATGAATTTTGCAGGCATCTCTAATTCCCAGCTCTGTGCACGGCTTTTACTAAAAATAAATGTGCTAATACACTGAACTGTGTTGCCAAGACATATTCCACAGATACATTTGCTGAAGCAACTGTGAAAAAAACCTGCCACTGAAACATGATAATAGAGAAGGCTAAACATAAGAATCAATCACACTACAAACAAAAGTGAACATGAAATGATCATAAGAGAAAGACAAACTCAAAAATTTTACAGCACACAAATTCCACCAAGTATCGCAAAGCTACAGGAAAGAACCTTTTGTTGAAAAATAACAAACCAAACATTAAAAAAAAAAAGGTAGAAGATTCAGACAAGCGGTCACTTTGCAAAGCTACAGGGCAGTCCCTCCATGTTGGATCCATGGTGGATTTGTCATAACCATCTCTAACGCGGCACCTCCCAGACTCCACATGTTTACAATAATATCACACCCACCTGAATTTCTAATAGCCTTTGAGACCATCCCACCTGGGCAACCCTTGAATGATGGGGGTAATGAATCATGGCTGATGTAAAGAAGCAACTTTCAGGGGACCAGGGATTTGATAACCTGAGATATCAAAACATATAGGCCTACTGTAGTGATTTCTAGGCTGCTGTAAAATGGTAACATGATGAAACATAACCCACGAACTGGTACATCATGGGAAACTATAGCAGATATCATTACCATCATCCATTAAAAGCAAATATTAGAATTATGTGACTGTATAGAATTTCCTGCAAGATCACCCATCCTATGCTAAGGCATAAGCCCAGACATAGGTAATGGATTTGTTGATTTGGTAATGGTTTGCAGTAGATAAAACGACCCTTGAATGGGGACTCTCCCTGGAGATTGTCGTAACATGCACATAGTTTCTATCGCAGACAAAAGAAATTCCCTGAACAAACAAAAGTTTCCTGCAAAGTGTAATGCCATAACATTTGACGATCTTCTCTAATGCAATATTTCTCAACGATAATTTTGTAACTAAATGATGAACAACATATACCTCCAGGTAGGCCTAAATTTCTGAATAATAAAAGAAAAGAGAAAGAATCACTTATCGAATTCATCTCTGAGAGAATGACTTTGTCAATATCATTTCTACTTTCATTGGTGGGGACTTCTTCAACAGCTTGACAGACCCCCATTTTTTTTTTTTCAAATCGTCCTGCTGGTATCTTGCCTTCTGCTCCAGTAATGTTGTTCTCACGGCAAATCTGATCTACTATTGAAGCAGATCAAATTTGGTTTCATGCTATTTTGGACTCTTATCTTACACTCAAGGCAAAGAATACTTTTCACAGAAATGGTTAGTAGCCCTTTGCTGCAAATAAAATCTTATGGCAAATTATAACAAGTTTGGATAAGAGATTTTGCAGTAAGTGAAATGGGAACTTACAGTGTACCAAATGTGAATGTCAATCCTCCAATTTCAGGGTATTGAACTGAATAATAGATCAGTTCCAATCATCGAACCCTTGTAGTTCATAGCAACAACTTATTTTATGCAAACAGAGACGCTCCAGGTAAAACGACATTCATCGAATGTATTAGCAAATGCACAGCCATAACAAGATAAATCAAAACCATCAGTAATATGAAAGGGGAATGCACAAGCAAAAAGGGAATGCTCAATCATATCCGATGAAGCTGGAAATCAAAACGAAACTATAGAGGTAAAGTAAAACCTACCAAAAAGAAAAATTGAAATCGCACAGAATGGAGCAGATGGCTGAGTGTTGTGGTATATCGTTGATGCAAGTGATTTATTGCCATCATTGGTGATATTGGGGCAAATCAATCAAGTAAATAATGTAACGAGACTCATGGCTATTGGACAAAATTTTGAAAGGTAGACAAACATTGTATTACAACCAATAACAATACAGTAACAAGCCAACAAGCCATTCGCAGGGAGTTTTTAATCAGACGATTCTCGTCCTCAAGGTATATAAATATCAGACAGAAACATAATGAAAGGAAGAAATACGGCAAGCAAGATCGGTCTGATAAAGTAGACTGTAAAGAGATGTTAGATCTAAGTGGCTTGAATTGAAATCTATACTTGCACAAACTGAGGAAACTTGGTGAAATAAATTATAAAACTATAAGCAAGTGTTGGGATTTCTCATCACGTTGATATCGTATGTTGGTAAATCGGTTTTTCTATTGAGCAAGCCGATATTACAGGGATGCTTTAGTGGAAATAGTTACAACAAAAGAAAACAAAGAAAAACCAGAAAAGTGAGGTTAAAAAAAAAAGATCGTGAAGAATCAAGAGAGCTGCGATAAGAAGAAATAAGGAAATCAGAAAATTAAAATAAAGGGAAGAAGAATGATGTTACCTAGCGTAACTTGATGGGAGATTCAATGGTAGAAGGATAGTGTTTGATCCTTTGATGCCCTCTGTAATCGTGGCCTATGCTTCGATTGGGAGGGAAGAGGTGCTTCTGTAAAAAACTGCAAGGAGGGTTATTCTTGGTAATGTCCTAAAAGAGGGAGCTGATGCCCTTTTGGTGGAACCGGAGAGGAAGTCTATTGGTTCCCCTTGTTTGCAGGATTTTCAGCGTTTGAAGAAGGAGACCAAAACCAAGAGGAAGGGAAAAAAAATTGAGAAGAAGAAGCTGTGGAGGGGTGAAAACGGATCATCGAAGGAGAAAATGGGGAGGTGAAGAAGCGGTCTCGAAGAAGAAGATGAAGAGGTTCTTTTAAGGAGGATGAGAAGGATCCGAGAAGAACTTGGTTGAAGATGGGTGGAGGAGAGTGAATTTGTTAGTGATGGAGGGCCGAAGATGGGGAAATTGGAGGGCGATGGAGGAGCTCGCACATGGGGGCGTGCAGCTGTTTGGAGAGGAGAAGCCGTAAGAGGGAAAACTCGAGAGGGTCTCCCCCCCCGAAACCCTAACTCGATTTTGTGAGCTTTGCAAGAGGTTTTACTTTTTCCAAAAGAGGCCTCCTTATAAAAAGTTTTTTTCAAAAACGGGTTTCTCTTAAAAAACCATTTCTATTTTTTGCAATTTTCTTTCATTATTTTTTATTTTTTTGTTCTTTTCTGAGTATTTTGATTTTTTTGTATTTTTGGAATGAAAATCTGAGAAAACAAAGACTAAACCCTAATTTTTTTGTATTTTTCTAAAAAGAATATTTACAAAAGTATTTTCTTGAGAATTTCAGACCATTTCGGGGAAATTTCTTCAGAAGAATGGGTTTGGATCCAGGTTTTGAGAAAATGTTCGAGTTTTGATACTCGAATCAAGAAATACGATTTGATGGATCCAAACAGATGTCAGATGGACTGTCCGAGCTATAAAAACTTTTTTTGGTATTTTCTGAAATTTTATATTAAAATTTGGACAATGAGACTTATATTTGGATCTGGACAATGGACCCAGATCCGAAATCAATTTAAACATATAAAATGAATCTAATTTCAATAAAGCTTGAGAAATGAACTGGAATTTAGATTTTAAAAATGACTCATTTGCTAAAAAAAATGAATTTAGGGGCAAGAAGGGAATATTTAAAAGATTTTGAAAATTTTGGGGTGTTCACAGATGCCCCTCTTTGCTACTAAGCCGGTTGAAAGTCGAGCTTAGTGGCAAAGAAAACACTCCAAATTTTGAAAAATGCCCCAGTCAGCAGATCTGAACTGGGTGTGGAAGAACTATTTCAAAACATGGCTTTTCAGGCTTAAAACCTTATCCTGAATGGTTCTGGGAGGACGAAATCCTCGAAAATGATATGATTGAATGATAGAGATGAGGAAATCGTGGTGGGACTTTGGGCGAAGATCCCGAAATGATGAAAGATAAGAATTTAGATCAAGTCTCGTGGGCGAGACAAGATCAATGTTTTGAAATGACTCAGGTTTAGCCCTTAACCTGGATGGGACGAAGATATATCAAAATAACCTGAATGGGGAAAGAAATATAATAGGACTTTGATGGGACATTTTTGAGAAAACGCCTCATGAGATGAAGCTCAAGTAGGATTTTATTCCGGATGGATATACAAAGCATGAATTCCTCGATGGGAAGAACCATGATGGGACTGGAGGAAGACACCTCGTCAAAACGAGGGAAACTCATTGGAATGAGACTCAGGTTTAACCAAAACCTGAAAAGGAAGATACCTCAAGGGGTGAGGTTTAGGCTTAACCCTTAACCTAAAGGGGACGACCATACGGAATCCTCGAGCGAAGAGACCATGATGGGACCTTCGGAGTTTGGACGAACAAATCCGAGAGGGGTTTGCGAAAGGAGGAAAAAATGGGGTTCCCTAAAGCTTTGAAAAGGGGATGAACTTGGGCGTCTCTTTGCTGAGACTGAAACCAACTTTTTGAATTTAATGACCTCTCGCAGGAAGTACAGGTTTTGACCCTTAACCTGAGTGGGAACAACCATACGGATTTCTTGAAACCATGATGGGACAGGAGAGATACTTCAACTGAATAGGGTAACTCTTCTGGGAATGTGAGAGATGGAAAATAAGGAGATCTGAGACAAAAATGGACGATGAATAAGGTAACAGGAGGCAAATCTTTTGACAAAGTGAAAGATGAAGGAGGGCAAATCCTTTTGACAGGAGAAGGCAAATGTGAAATATGAAGAAGGCAACGCTTTTAACAAGGAGAATGTAAGATGTGAAATATGAAGAAGGCAATGCTTTTAACAAGGAGAATGTAAGATGTAAAATATGAAGAAGGTAATCCTTTTAACAAGGAGAATGTAAGATGTGAAATATGAAGAAGGCAATTGTGATCATCGCAAATTTTTTCCTATTCTCTTGTGGTTTCTCTCTCTTCTTTCTCATTTCCTTTTCTGACCTCTATTTTCCTCCTTTTTGAAGGGAGAAAAATAAAAGAGAGAGAGAAGAGAAAAGAAAGAAAGAAAGAGAGAAGAAGAACTATTTTGCGTGGTCTCACTTGACCTTGATTTGAAAATATTTAGCAAATAACTCACCTCCATTTTTTAAAATATTGCAGGAAAATGGAGAGACGAGATTCGCTCATCGGTACGAGGTTCGACCGTTCCTGGCGCCTTTACCAGGGGTAATCGAACCAAGGATCGAATCTATGCCTTTTGCTTTGCCTAAATATAATCTAAGAATTTATTCTAACTCTAAAAGATCTAAATGCACAAAGAATCTTGCTTGTGCGATGCAAGGATGTATGCTCTTTTTAAAAGACACTTTGAAAACTTCCAAGTTATTTTGAGATGAAACTTGATAAGGGAGTGAAGAAATGATTGAATTTAACTTTAGAACTTGAGATAGATCAGAGAAGTTCTAAGTCTTTGAAGTAAATCAGGATTGGAAGAATAAATCTTGATTTTGAGAAAGAATGATTTGAAGTTTTGAAATGAAAGGAAATGAAGTTTCAAAGTCGGAAATGGACTTTGAATTTTGAACTTGAATTTAGGAAAGGAAATGAATACTTGAGGTGGAATTGAATTTAGATTTTGAAGTTTTGAATTTTGGAAAGGACTGAGAAAATCAAATGGTATTTAAGAATAGAAATGGATTTAAGAGATTCGGATTAAATCCGAAAATGGAATTTGAAATCTAGAATTGGAATTGGATTTCGGATCCTAAACAGAATGGGGTCCGAGATTTGGAATCCAAGATGGGCTTTGAATTCTGGATCCTGAAATGGAGTGGATCTGAAGTCTGAGATCCAAATGTAGAGTTGGACTCTGGATCCTAAGATGGATTTGGATCTGAAGTCTGAGATCCAAGGTGAAATTGGATTCTGGATCCTATAAGGAAATTGGATCTGAAGTCTAAGATCCAAAGTGAAATTGGAGTCTAGATCCTAAGGAGGAATTGATCTGAAGTCTGAGATCCAATATGAATGTTGAATCCTGGATCCTAAAATGGATTTGGAGTTAAATTCAGAAGATGAATCAAGAATTTCTAAATCTGATTTAAATTTGGGAAAAGGAATTTTAGAAATTGAATTTTGAATATACAGATGAATCTCAAAGTCAATTTAGACCTTGGATTTGAAGTTTGAATTTGAAATTTAGAAAAATGAATCAAGAATCTCAAAGTTAAATTGAACTTTGAGTTTGATTGGAGCTTTTGAAAATGAATTTGAAATTTCAAAGTCAAATTGAACTTTGAAATCTGATTTGAGTTTGAATATATAAAAATGAATTTGAAATCTCAAAGTTGAATTGAACTTTGAGATTAAAAATAGAATTTCGAAAAATGAAAGGATGAATTGGATTTGAGAAGGATTGAAGATAGATTGAGGAAGATATTTACATTACTTGGAGTTTTGAAAAAGGAATTTTGGAAAATATGATGTAGTTCTATCCTAAATGATGAATGAATTTAAAGAATTTGAAATTGGATTTTGAAAAGCTATTTCATTCTTCGGATGAATTAAAACAAGATTGAAAATATAATACATCCTTGACTATGGTCATTGAATGTATTATATAATAATCTATATTTAAATTCAGGTGAAGAATGAAACACATTTTGTGCTTTTATAGAGTTTTAAAATGGAATTAACTCTCAATATACCCTGACTATGGCCATTGGTATATATTTTGAGCCAATTCTAAGTTAAACTCTGATAAAAGAAGGAAATATTTAAAAATATGATGATTTTTGATGAGGATCCAGTGTGGATCCAGTGTTATTTTATAAAGATAAAAATACTAAGTCTTGTTTACATCCCCACTATGGCCGTTGATGTAAATCATCAACTTAGGATTAATTTACCTCTTACGAAATGGTGCACGTGCCATTCGTGTTTCACCATTGTGAGAATTTGAGAAACAAAAAGCATGAAAATGAGCCATTTATGACATTTACAATGCTCATACATTCTATCTAAAACAGGAAATGTAAATTCTCATTTAAGATCTAATTTATTACAAAAATTGAATTTACAATCCCTAAGTAATGATATTCTCCACATATTCCCTGCAAAACAACCGGGTTAGTATGAAGAGAGAAGGAAAATCACACATATCATATAGAAATCAATAGTGAAAAGACTCATATGCCAAGATATAAATATGGAGAATGACATATATACTTATATACGTATATATATACATGGGAGCTTTATACATGTACGCACATATATATGAGTATATATGTATATATATATATATGTATATATATAAGTATACATATATAACATGCACTTAGTGTAGACAGATGAGAATGAAAGCCAATGAAAGGATTTTTTTTATGCAAATGAAGGGATCTGGGCAACTCATTGAGTTATCCGTAGAAGAAAGTTTACAGCAGTTTCTATGAACTATTGTATAACTATCATGGTCATAGGTGAGATTGTGAGGTGATAAATTCAGATCGTGATAGATGAGAGACAATGACAATGAGAAAATAAGGAATGCGCAGTGCTATGGCAGCTGGAGATGAATGCTGGGTGAGTGCCTGTGATCACCTATTGGTTATGGTGAAAGTGTAGAAACAGGATGACCAAAGGTGACAACACAGGGTATATCGAGGATGGGTTCTGTGTTGCTGTGGATAGATAGTGCAGTTAGCAGGGTGAAGATTAGAAATATGAGTGTAGGTATAGACGCAACAAGTATTGTATGCAATGAAGAATGGAGAAATAGTTGGTGCTAACTGAAGGACATAGAATATAACTTATGGCAGCTTGCTGGAAAGAAAGAAAAGGAAAAAGAAAAAAAAAAAAGGGTTGATACAGTTCTTCTTACCTGTTTGCAGAGATCTTTCAGAGACTCCGAATAAGCTTCAGGTTTGTTACATGCTGTAGTATCAATCTGCCTTTTGACTTTCAGTCCACCAACTCTGCCATAAAAGCCCTTCGCATAATATCTGCAGCCCTCTTGACCTTTCCAATAAATGCTGATGAACCTCCACGTCTGGATATCCCAACATTGGCAGGGTTTCTTATTGTATTAACACAATGTTTCTCATTAATACTCCAAAATTTCACAGAACAATCGTCACTTCTATTGGCCAACTTTGTTGGATCAGCCAGTGGAAAACTGTGATCATCGCAAATTTTTTCCTCTCTCGTATCTTTCTCTCTCTTCCTTCTCTTTTCCTTTTCCAACCTCTATTTTCCTCCTTTTTGAAGGGAGAAGAATAAAAGACAGAAAAGAGAAAGAGAAGAGAAAAGAAAGAAAGAGAGAGAGAAGAGGAATTATTTTGCGCGGTCTCACTTGACCTTGATTTAAAAAAATATTTAGAAAATAACTCGCCTCCATTTTTGAAAATATTGCGGGAAGATGAAGAGACGGGATTCGCTCGTCGGTACGAGGTTCGACTGTTCCTGGCGCCTTTACCAGGGGTAATCGAACCAAGGATCGAATCTATGCCTTTTGCTTTGCCTAAATATTATCTAAGAATTTATCCTAACCCTAAATGCACAAAGAATCATGCTTGTGCAATGCAAAGGATGTATGCTTCTTTTGAAAAGAATGTTTTGAAAATTTCCAAGTATTCTGAGATGAACTTGATAAGGGAGTGAAGAAATGATTGAATCTTAACTTTAGAACTTGAAATAGATCAGAGAAGTTCTAAGTCTTTGAAGTAAATCAGAATTGGAAGAATAAATGAGAAAGAATGACTTGAAGTTTTGAAAAATGAAAGGAGATGAAATTTCAAAGTCAGAAATAGACTTTGAATTTGAACTTTTGAATTTAGAAAAGGAAATGAATACTTGAAAATGGAATTGAATTTGGATTTTGAAGTTTGAAATTTGGAATGGATCTGAGAAATCTAAATGGTGCAGAAATGAATTCCAGATATGATCTGTAAGTGGATTTAGATTTGAAATCTACAGATAAAAATGGAATTGGATCTTAAAATGGAAAAAAATAGATATGGACTTAGGAAATTCAGATAAGATTTGAAAAGGGAATTGGATTTGAAATCTAGAATTGGGAATGGAACTGGATCTAAGATGGATTTAAAATCTGAAATCTGAGATCCGATATAAAATTGGGTTCTGGATCCTAAGATGGATTTGGATCTGAAGTCTAAGATCCAAGGTAGAATTGGATTGTGGATCCTAAGATGGATTTGGATCTGAAGTCTAAGATCCAAGGTAGAGTTGAACTCTGGATCCTAAAAGGGATTTGGATCTGAAGTCTGAGATCCAATGTAGAGTTTGGACTCTGGATCCTAAGATGGATTTGGACCTGAAGTCTAAGATCCAAGGTAGAGTTGAACTCTGGATCCTAAGGTGGGTTTGGATCTGAAGTCTGAGACCCAATGTAGAGTCGGATTCTGGATCCTGAGATGGATTTGGATCTGAAGTCTGAGATCCAAAGTAGGGTTGGGTTTTTGGTTTTTAGAATCCTAAATGGAGATTGGATCCAAAATCTGAAATCCGAGATGCAATTTGGATCTAATTTTAGAGTTTGGAATTCCAGACTTGATTTGAGAATAAATGAATTTCAAAGTCAAATTGGACTTTGATTTTAGAGCTTTGAATTTGGAATTAAGAATCTCAAGGTTAGATTGCATTTGGAATTCCAAAATCTGATTTGAATCTGAATATAATAAAATGAATTTGAAATCTCAAAGTTAAATTGAACTTTGAGATTGAAAATGAAATAAGATTTAAAAAAACTAAGAGAATGAATTGGATTTGATAAGGTTGAAGATAGATTGAGGAAGATATTTACATTACTTGGAGTTTTTGAAAAAGGAATTTTTGGAAATATGATGCAATTCTATCCTAAATGATGAATGGATTTGAAGAATTTTGAAATTGGTTTTTGAAAAGCTATTTCATTCTTTAAATGAGTTAAAAAATGATTGAAGATATAATACATCCTTGACTATGGTCATTGAATGTATTATATAATAATCTATATTTAAGCTCAGGTGAAGAATGAAACACATTTGGTGCTTTCATAGAATTTAAAATGAAATTAATTCTCAATATACCCTGACTATGGCCATTGGTATATATTTTGAATTAATTTTAAGTTAAATTCTGATAAAAGAAGAAAATATTTGAGGAAATATGATGAATTTGAAAATGGATCCGGTGTTATTTCGTAAAGGACAAAAATCCTAAGTTTTGTCCACACCCTGACTATGGCCATTAATGTGGATCATCAACTTAGGATTGATTTACCTCTTACGAAATGGTGCACGTGCCATTCGTGTTTCACCATTGTGAGATTTTTTGAAAATAAAAGAAAAAAAATATGGAAACAAATAATTCATGATATTTATAATGCTCATTCATTCTGATCTAAGACTAGGAATGTAAATTCCCATTAGTATCTAGTTATCACAGTTCTGAAATTTGAAATTACAATTCCTATACTAAGAGGAGAAATATCCCTTCTATGCATTTCCTACGATGAGATGGGGTGACCATATAACAAAACGTCAAAAATGGAAAGACAAATGGAAAATACAAGACCCTACTCATACTAATGAAGAGGTGCCTATAGATTAACCTAATATGGGGTGCCTACCTTAAAAGAGATGTCTGTATTCTTGAAGGAAATGCAATGCACATACCTAAAGGCCATGCTTAAGCCTTATGAAGAAAAAAAAAAGAAACTCACCTATGCTGATATGATGTAAAGGGGAGGTGTCCATGTGATATGTTAACTAATGAAGACCTATGTTGAATATCCTAAATCATTTGAAAAGGGGCCTATCCTATGCAAGACTTAGTGTTGAATAACTGAAATTTAGGTACTACCTATATATTTACATTGAACAGGATGCGGTAAAAGATGAAGAAATGGAAATCCCCTGCAAATGACCGATGCACCTGTCGATGTGCAAATGATAATGTAGCTGCATAAATGTAATTACTCATAGCCTCAACAAAATATCAGTAGGAAAACCCTTGTTTGTTTGTTGAGACCCCTCTGACAAAAGGTCCTTCTAGATCAAAAGAGAAAATGGCTTTGATGTTACAGATCCACAGAAAATTGCCAAACCATCTTATATTAAAACTTTCAATCACAGGCCTACGATGGTCAGTGCATACAGAAAAACATTGTAAAGGTAAGCCACTGACAGGAAGGGAATGTGCAGGAGGCATCTCCTGTGAAGAAAGGCTGCATGATATGCTGTAAACAGAGAACAAACTACTTGTAGACATAACAGGGGCAGGGAATGCAAAGGTAGCAATAAAATGTACAAGTAATCGGTAACTGATTAGTGGAATGTGAGTGAAATACATATACAGTGAGGTGAGGCTACAACAACCTAAAAAAAAAAAAAAATGTTGTATGCATCTGATAAACTAATCATGATTTATCAATGAAGCAGGCCATAATCTTAATATGATGAATCTCAAAATTCCGCTGCTTTCTACTATTAAAGTTACGAAGGGATATTTACCAAAATGGTACGAGCTTCGTCGATGTCTCCTCATCAAGATTCCAAAAGCACAACAATTGAACAATATTTCAGTTTGATAATGCTCGAAAATAGATAAATGACTAAGTAAAAAAAATCTGATGAGAATGTTAGGGATATAATCATTCAGATCAATGCCGTCCACCTGGTTCTTCTGAAGCATTTACTGTAACAGGAGCTCTTTGCCATGTCAAATCATACTTTTTTTTAGGTAGATTGAATGCCAAATCATACTATTTTAGATGGCTTTCACAGGAGATGCAAGGATAGATCGAATGTCAGAGAGTGTAACTAAAAGAAAAAAAAAACTCAACCGATGTTATCTTAGATAGATTTACAATGCTAACTACGAACATTAAAATGCAGATGTTACTTAACGAACACAGCCACCCATGAGGAAGTTCTGTAAGCATACTGCAAATGGATTACAGAGGATGATGAGGCTGCCAATCAGACCAAACGACATAGCATAGCCGTGGATCCTAATGCAACAGAGGTAACGACTCACGCTAGAATCATAAAGCAATACAGGCAGGATCCGATATTTACAACAAATTTCGCAAACCAGAATTAAGTGCTATGATACAGAGAGATGAGAAACCCATGAAATGTCAATGATGAAATGAATATTTATACTGGGACTAGGCACACACTTAGGCTATAACCAGATCCAGGGAGGTAGGTTTATCTCATCACCAGACATAAGTCTGTAATGAGTATTCAAACTCACCAGATGGTAAGGGCTGAAGGAACACATGAGCTGGGATTTAGACTATCATGAAGCATAAATCCATGCCAGGATGGTTTTTATGTATACTAGTGACCCATCTTAGAGCAAATGTTAACGGAAGATAGATGAAATAAAGGGGGAAACGGGATCCTACGAATGACCAGTCAATGGATCTGGTGGTGAGCCAGAACAGAACACTTCCTTTAGCAGAGAGGCTTACAATCAGTAAGATGCCTCTATGCTGGAACGAGGTCCAGAGATCGTAATAAAAAAAAAATAAAAAAAAATAATACTGAAGATGGAACAGAGACAACGGTCTTTAACAGGGTTACAACAAGACCAAACGACGACCATGGTAATCAAAGCAGGGAATAAAAAAAAAAAAACAAAGGAAAGAGAAAAAGAAGAAGAGAAAAAAAAAGGGGGGGGGGAAGAAATAAATCAAATCACTCAATAAAAGATGGAGAATCTAATGATCAAAACGCAGTCCCGTCACCAAAGCAAAAGTAAACTGAAATCGCCAAAGATATAAGGATTCGACTCGCAGCGAGAAAATGTGGCAAAATTACAAGGAGAACGTGAGATCGATGGGAAATCTCCTCCTGCTGAACCCGATCTGATGCTAGATCAGATCGGGTGCCATTGAGGAGCCGGTAAAATTTCAGAGGTGAAAGACTGGAAGGCACAATGTACTGAAGCATAGAGCATAAAATGAAAACATAGAAAATGATTCGTAAAGGATACTATATTTAATAAAATGAATAGAAATTAGCATCAAATGGATAAACGAGTGTTAGAATCGTTCGTTCTGTTTGTTGTCGCACCAGAGAGGGGTTGGTACTGCTATAAGCAGCCCAGTTCCTTCGAGGGTGCTTTAATGGGCTCAAAATAGGAAAATCAAAAGAAATATCGAGGAAAGACAAAGACGAATGCAGTAAAAGACAGAAGAAATGAATGATGAGAAAGAAAAGGAGGGGATGAGGCACCTACCTCTGACTGAGGTGGGTTAACTTCTTTCAGGGCACTGCAAAGGAGTGCCTTGCAAGGGGAGGGGATCCTTCTTCAGCTCTTCGTCTGGGACGGCTCCAGGGGAGGAAGAGGTGGTGTCTTGCTTGATTCGGGGATCGTGAAATGGCGCAGAAGGAAATGGATGACGGATGTAATCGATGGAGGGAATTCTTCGATTGGATGAGGGCGTTCATCGGATCCTTGAAGAGGCCTCGGTGCTTCTTTTTTAAAGAGGGAAAAGAAGGGTCTGGAGGTGGTAGAAGACGGTTGCGGATTAATGGCTGCGATGAGCCGAAGAGGGGATTGGGAAGGAGATGGCGATTTGTTGGAGATCGATGGTTGAGAAAGGGTGGTTGGTGATGAACGGGAGATGGAGAGAAGGTTGCACATGGGGGGGCTTGAGAGGGTTCTGGCGAGAGAGGGAGAAAACCCGGATGGGGGCGGCGCCCTCCTTACAAAAGGTCTTCAGAAAACCCCTAAAAAAAAAAAAAAAAATTTTGCAAAAGGGGTTTTTAGAAAAAGGAGGTTTTCAAAAAAAGAGGATTTTGAAACTATATATATATATATATATTTTGTTTTTTTTTTCTTTTTTTTCTGATTTTTTTTGTTATTTTTGGCAATAAGATTCTAAAACCTAAGCAGTATGAGAGATGAAACTAATTTTTTTTTGTATATTTTTTTTTTTGATAAAAATTTATAAAAAGAGAAGTTTTTGAAAGTTTTGGTTTGATTTCTTCAGAAAATGGGTTTGGACCCAAGTTTTTGAGAAAATATTCGAGTCTTAAACCTCGAATTGAGGAATGTAACATGATGGATCCAAACGGATACCGGACGAAGTGTCTGAGCTTTTCAAAAAGTTATTTTTGATAATTTTGAGAATTTGATTTAAAATTAGATAATGAAGCTCAAATTTGGATTTTGATGTAGATCCGGATCCGAAATTGAGTCAGATACGTAAAATGAATTTAATTTCAACGAAATTTGAGAAACAAAATGGAATTTAGATTTAAAACTGACTCAATTACCCAAGGAATGGGGGAAAAGGGCAAAAAGGGGATATTTACAACATTTGAAAATTTTGGGGTGTTCACAGATGCCCCTCTTTGCTACTAAGCCGGTTGAAAGCCGAGCTTAGTGGCAAAGAAACACTCCAAATTTTGAAAAATGCCCCAGTCAGCCGATCTGAACTGGGTGTGGAAAAATTTATTTTGAAAATACGGCTTTTCAGGCTTAAACCTTATCCTGAATGGTCCTGGGGGGATGAAATCCTCGACAATGATACGACTGAATGATAGAAATGAGGAAATCGTGATGGGACTTTGGGTAAAAATCCCAGGGATGGTGGAAGATAAGAATTTTGATCAAGTCTCATGGGTGAGACAAGATCAGCCCTTTGGAATGACTCAGGTTTAGCCCTTAACCTGGATGGGACGAAGATAGATCACGATAATTTGGATGGGGAAAGGAAACATAAACGGACCTCGATGGGACATTTTGAGAGAAATGTCTCATGAGATGAAACTCAAGGATGATCCTTTCCTGGATGGATATACAAAGAGCACGGACTCCTTTGTGGGGAAAACCATGATGGGATGGGAAGGATTACCTCATCTAGACGAGGCTCAGGTTTAACCCAAACCTGAAAGGAAGGTACCTCGCGGAGCGAGGTTCAGGCTTCACCCTTATCCTGAGAGGGACGACCATACAGAATCTTCGAGTGAAGAAACCGTGATGGGACAACAAATGCATCGCCGAAGCGAGATTCTGGTTTAACCCTTGACCTGAGTGGGAGATGATGCGGAATCTTCGAATCGAGAAATCGTGAT
The DNA here is from genome assembly GCF_984573655.1 of Nuphar pumila. Classification (NCBI taxonomy): domain Eukaryota; kingdom Viridiplantae; phylum Streptophyta; class Magnoliopsida; order Nymphaeales; family Nymphaeaceae; genus Nuphar; species Nuphar pumila. The sequence goes on from NC_143261.1 coordinate 40,978,007, forward strand.
GGGACTAGAAAGGATATCTAGTCGGAAATGGGACTCAGATTTAACCCTAACCTGAACGGAAGGTACCTCGTGAAGTGAGGTTCAGGCTTAACCCTTAACCTGAAAGGGATGACCATATGGAATCCTCGGATGAAGAAACCATGATGGGACCTTCAGAATTTGGATGAACGAATCCAGAAGGGGTTTGCGAGAAGAGAAGAAGACAAGGGATTCCCTAAAGCTTGGAAAAGGGATGATCTTGGGCGCCTCATTGCTAAGACTAAAATCAGCTTTCTAAAACAGACGACCTCTCGCAGAAGGTTTGGGTGATACCTCGAGGAGCGAGGTAACAGGTTTAATCCTTAGCCTGAATGGATACAGAATCTTCGAGGAGCGAGGAAAACTGCGATGGGCCTCTAGACTTTGCACAACAAGTCCACGAGGGGTTTTTGCAAAAGAATGAAAATGGGGGTCCCTAAAGCTTGAAAAGGGGTTGTTCTTGGGCGCCTCATTGCTGAGACTGAAAATAGCTTTTGACAATAACAGATCTTTTGCAAAAAGTTCAGGTTTAACCCTTATCCTGAGCGGGAACTGTCTATAGCGGGACAGTGGGGAGCGCAGGAAAGTGTGCAGATCTGAGAGCGCTCAGATCAGACGAAAGGAAAGAACTTTTCAGTCCTAAGGAGGGATGACGTCAGGGTACGTCAAAACGACCATCAAGTTCACACTTCATGTTGGGATAATGAGAAAATATTGCCAATAAGATATCAAAAATTGTAGCTGATCTAAAAATGATTGAATTGTGCATGAAAGTGTCATCTCTTTCTACCTAGAGTATTAGCTCCAAAAGGGCTAACTCTGTAGAATCAAGAATCAAACTCATTTTTGTTACTGTTGAGCTTTTTTAAGGAGGACATCAATTTCCTTGATATGAAAAGGAGAGGAAATATTCTTAGCTTCATAAAAGCCTCTGAATGAAAAGATATTGATAAAGAATTTCACATAGGTGAAGATGATTCTTGACAGTTTCGGGCAGTTTGATATCCTGGGCATTTCCCATGATGATCTGTTTGCACTCTTTTGAACCATGGAGCTTTCTTGGGTTCTTTCACATCATCCTTCATTTTGGAGATGTCCTGACTTTTCTCTCTTTTTCGAGGAAGGGTACGTCACAAACTCCTTCATCTTGGAGATGCTCCGATCCTTCTTTTTCTTTCTCGGGAATTATGACATTGGTTCTTGTGTTGAAATCTCTAAATGATAGCAGAAATCAAATATCTTTTAGGGTTTGTCGGTAGGTTCATCGCATCCGCCTTCATCTCGACGGTGATCCGAACTTTCTCTGGAAGGATCCGTCACAAACTCCGTCATCTTGGAGATGTTTCAAATCTTCTTTGGCCCCGGGGGTCTACTCTCTTAATTCGTCTTCATCTTGGCGACAATTGAGAGATTCCTTTTGCAGATATTTGATTGCAGTTTAGCTTGGATGACTGAGGAGATATGGATTGGGTAGGTTCTTTTTACTGCCCAGGATACTTCCATTGTCTTACTGACAGAAAAATGATCTTTAGGAATGTGTCATAGCTATGATCAATATCAACTCATTTATGGCTTCTCAACATCATTGAATTTTTCCTTTGCTGGTCATATCGAAGATTTTTCTTCATCCTTTGGGTTGACCAACAGAAAAAGCTTGAATTTTGTTCTCATTTCGCCAAAGTCTTGCTCTTTTGAAGATGATACTAAAGGTAGCTTGAGATAATTCTTTATGCGATGAAAGCTTTGAGACCAACAATTGACTTTTGATAACAAATTAGCAATGTACTCTAGAAACCCTTGATGAAAGAAATTGCTCGATATCGAATCGACACGTTTGTGACAAAATTCTCTTCTCTTTTTCCCCAAAAAGAGAGACTCAGGCTTAAGCCCTTACCTGAATGGGAAGTTGGAAATACTCCTCTCTTCCCTGAAAGAGGAGGTGTTTGCAAAACAGAACTTTCGAAGAGAAATTAAGTTTTCGTCAAAACTCCCTATTTCTAAGCTTCTCCTATGGAAAGGCGACCGAAAAACAAAGTTGAGAAAGTATCACAGAGGAACGAGTCCATCACACTCTCCCTAGAAGAGGGTCCTCTGCGAAAGGATTTGGCCAAAGATGAGAAAAACAAAGGGCCACAAAAGAAACGAGCTTTCGTCGAAACTCTCCCTAACAAAAGGGCTCTTTTGTGTAAAGTTGGTTGTTGTTCTGCAAACTGTTCGCGAAGAAAACGAGTCCCTTCAAACTCTCCCTGAAAGAGGGTTCTTGCGAACAAAAGATGGTCGCATGCGAAAGGAACGAGCTCCCTCGAACTCTCCCTAAAGAGGGTCCTTCGCAGGAAAAGATTTTGAATTTTTGACAAAATGATAACCCGAAGGTTGAAATTTGAGAATTTAGAACTTGATTGATGATGTTTGGTTAGTACAAAGACTGAACCTGGAGGGCTAACTGATTAGTCAGCCAAACACTAGCACGAGCGCTAGATATACCAGCACGAGCACTGGATTTCGAAAATGCCCCAGTACGAGCGCTGGGTTTTGAAAAATGCACACCAGTACGAGCACTGGATTTTCGAAATGCACGTCAGTACGAGCACTGGGTTTTCGAAATGCACACCAGTACGAGCACCGGGTTTTCGAAATGCACACCAGCACGAGCACTGGATGCTTCAACAGGAGAATTTGAAAAATGAGACCGACATTCGAAGATACTTGAGAATTAAGCGAGAATGATTGTCGGTGTTTCAGGATTATCCCTTATCCTAAAGGGGAAGTTCAAGAACTCCGCTCCACAAGTGAGCATTAGATTGGCAAAGAGATTCAAGTCAGAATTTTGAGAAAATGAGGATGTACAAAAGCGAAAATCCAAGTCGGGACTCAATTTTTCAAATATAAGAAATGGGTGAGAATTGAGCTTGAAGAACTCGAATTCTCAACACAACAATTCATCCAACACGAGCATTGGATTCAAAAGGAAGTTCAAGTTGGAACTTGAGACTTCAAAAATAAGAATATACAAAAAATCCGAGTTGGAACCCGGTTTTTAAATACAAGAAAGAAAGTGAGAATCGGGTTCGAAAACTCGAATTCTCAAAACAATGAATTGTCCAACACGAGCATTGGATTTCAAAAGGAAGTTCAAGTCGGAACTTGAGACTTCAACAATAAGAATATACAAAAAGGAAAATCCGAGTCAGAACCCGGTTTTTAAATACAAGAAAGAAAGTGAGAATCGGGTTCGAAAACTCGAATTCTCAAAACAATGAATTGTCCAACACGAGCATTGGATTCAAAAGAAAGTTCAAGTCGGAACTTGAGACTTCAAAAAAATAAGAATATACAAAAAGGAAAATCCAAGTCGGAACCCGATTTTTAAATACAAGAAAGAAAGTGAGAATCGGGTTTGAAAACTCGAATTCTCAAAACAGTGAATTGTCCAACACGAACATTGTATTTCAAAAGGAAGTTCAAGTCGGAACTTGAGACTTCAACAATAAGAATATACAAAAAGGAAAATCCGAGTCGGAACCCGGTTTTTAAATACAAGAAAGAAAGTGAGAATCGGGTTCGAAAACTCGAATTCTCAAAACAATGAATTGTCCAACACGAGCATTGGATTTCAAAAGAAAGTTCAAGTCGGAACTTGAGACTTCAAAAGTAAGAATATACAAAAAGGAAAATCCGAGTCGGAACCTGGTTTTTAAATAAAAGAAAGAAAGTGAGAATCGGGTTCGAAAACTCGAATTCTCAAAACAATGAATTGTCCAACACGAGCATTGGATTTCAAAAGGAAGTTCAATTCGGAACTTGAGACTTCAAAAGTAAGAATATACAAAAAGGAAAATCCGAGTCGGAACCCGGTTTTTAAATAAAAGAAAAAAAGTGAGAATCGAGTTCGAAAACTCAAATTCTCAAAATAATGAATTGTCCAACACGAACATTGGATTCAAAAAAGAAGTTCAAGTTGGAACTTGAGACTTCAAACGATATATAAAAGGGAAAAACCCGAGTTGGAACCCGGATTCTTTAAAATAATGATAAAATGGAATAACTCGAGTTTTTGAAAAACTCGAATCTTCAAGGGTACGATCGGTTCAAACACGAGCGTTTAAATCCGATAGGAAGTCCGAGTCGGAACTCGAAACTTCAAACGATATATAAAAAGGAAAAGAACTCGAGTCGGAACCCGGATCTTGAAAACAAAAATGAAAACAAAAACAAAACAAAAAACCTGAGTCGGAACTCAGACAGGAAGGAAATAATTACTACCCAAGAGTCGGATCGAAAGGATTGACAAAGGCATGAATAGATTCCGACGAATATAAAGATTTATTCGAGATTCTTGACTCAAGATGGTCTGAACCTTGAATTATTTATGATGGCTTCAAGATTTTTCTTATCCTGAAGGAGAATGAATAAAGATTGATATGAATGGAAGAATTTATGGGAAATAATTCTGGTCTATCCCTTAACCTGAAAGGGATGTACCTCGAAGAACGAGGTTCAGGTTTATCCCTTAACTTGAAAGGGGAAGGAACAAATGACTAATAGATTTTGAAGAATAAAGAAGAATTTAACAAAGAATCAACAAAATTGATAAAATTAAAAATTGATAGAAAATTGAGAAAGAGATTGATGAGGAAAGACTTCAGGATTATCCTTTGTCCTGAAGGAAGAAGGAAAATAAAAGAATGGGGAAGAATTTAAGGAAAATTATTTTGAAAAAGAATTCTCACAGGTAGCATTGATGCTCCTATGAGGGATTTCAGGATTACCCCTTATCCTGAATGGGAACACCTCGGACAACGAGGGTCAGGTTTTTTCCTTAACCTGAAAGGGCCCAAAAAGAAGATTTAGAAAAAAAAAAAATACCTCATGGGAAAGAGGTATCAGGTTTATCCCTTAACCTGAAAGGGGTCCAAAAAGAAGATTTAGAAAAAAAAAAAAATACCTCATGGGAAAGAGGTATCAGGTTTATCCCTTAACCTGAAAGGGGTAAAAAATAAGGGAATAAAATTTAGTAAAATCGATAAAACTTAATGAAACTAAACCAATTGATAAAATTGGCAATAAATCGATAAAATTTGATTAGATAAAACGAAACGAATGCAATCTTAATAACGACAACCAAGTTATCAAAGAGTTGGTAAAATTTTTAGAAAAGGAATTGTCTGATCCTGCCTGCATCATGATAAAGGAAGATAAGTGTAGATCAAAATAAAATGCCCCAGTATCAGGGAGAAGAATGTGAGAAGAATATGCTTTATTTGAAAAGACTTTTGAGGAATACAAAAGGCTATGACGAACAATTTAAGTGTAAAATTTCTTCAGATGTAAAGCATTAATAGGATCGGGTAGTTCCACTCCATCTGCGTTGATCAGACGATAGGAATTGCGGGGCAGCGCCTCTTTAACCACATAAGGGCCCTCCCAATTGGGTGACCACTTGCCCTTCGGCCGATGCTTGAGATGAGTCGTTGATCTGAGCACAAGATCATTGACTCGAAATCTTCTCTCAATGACTGATTTGGCATAGTGCCGAGCTATCCTCTGACGATAGGCCTGAGCGTGCTCTGCTACCTTGAGTCTTTTCTCGTCTAATAGATCAAGCTGTACCAATCTCTGCTGCTGATACTGATCAAGCGGAAGTTCAATGAGTGATGCAAACTTGAGTGCAGGCTTCTGAACATGTAGAGGTAACATCACCTCCGAACCATAAGCAAGCTCTGAAGGCGTAGCATTGGTTGGGGTTCGAATGGTGGTTCGGTACGCCCAAAGTGCGTCGTGCATCTTCTCATGCCAATCACGGTCCGTCTCCACAGTTCTTTCCAGAATGCGGATCAAAATCTTGTTGGTGGACTCTGCTTGGCCGTTCCCTTGGGGATAGTAAGGAGATGAGAAGTGGTGATGAATCCCGAACTTCGAGCAGAAGGTCTTCATCTTCTCATTCTTGAAATGGCTGCCATTATCTGACACAATATCGTGTGGGACGCCGAAACGGCAAAGAAGATTCTTATGGATAAACGAGACCACATGTCGGCCTTCTACCGTTCGCAGAGTGATAACTTCGACCCATTTGGTGTAGTATTCTGTGGCCGCGAGGAAGTATCGGTGGCCATTAGAAGCCGAAGGAGTGATCGGACCGACTACATCAAAGGCCCACATCGAAAAGGGCCAAGGAGAGACCACGGATTGCAAATATGCGGCTGGCGCATGAATGGAAGGTGCGTGTATTTGACACTTGACGCATTTCCTTACAGATTGATGGCAATCCTGCTGCATGGTTTTCCAGTAGTATCCTGCCCGAATAATCTGCTTGACGAGTGTTTGGTAGCCGACGTGACCACCACAAATTCCCTCGTGTGCCTCTCGGATAACTTCCATGGCTTCGTCCTTATCTAAGCATCTGGCATACTCAGAACTGAAACCACGACGGTATAGAATATTGGCAAGGATGAAATAGCGGACTGACATGCGTTGAATTGCACGTTGCTCCCTTCTCGGCATGCCTGGTGGGAATTCACCAGTTTCGATGAAGCTTTTGATATCTTGGTACCAAGGCTTTTCTTTCTGGGTGGCTTGGTTCACTTGTTCAGTTGGAATGTAGGCAGGTTGATCAAGTCTGCCGATCTCGAAGGAACGACAGGATTCACTGTCTTTAAAAGACAAAATAGAGCCTAAGCAGGCTAAGCCATCGGCTATGTGATTGTATTCCCTCTTGACATGATTGAGCTGAAATTCTTCAAGGTTGCCTATGAGAGCTAAGGCAATCTTCTGATAAGGGATTAACTTTGAATCCTTGACTTTCCATTCAGCGTTAACTTGACTGACAACAAGTAATGAGTCGCCGAAAGCGTGTACTCTCTTGACATCAAAGCTTTGCAAAATTTTGAGGCCTTGTATTAGAGCTTCATACTCGGCCATGTTATGAGTACATTGAAAATTGAGCTTGAGGGAATAAGGGAGCATCTCCTTTTCGGGAGTGATCAACAAGATCCCAATCCCTATACCGAACATATTTCTGGCTCCGTCAAAGAATAGAGTCCAGACTGGAGATTCCTGAATACTGCAGATGCGGTCATCAAGAAAATCATCTTCTGCTTTGATCTCTTCTGTTAACGGGAAATCTGCCAACTGATCTGCGATGGACTGACCCTTGACTGACTTCTGAGAAACATATTCCAGGTCATACTGCATTAGGAGGACTTGCCATTTCGCAATCCGTCCGGTAAGGAAAGGTTGTTCAAGGATGTATTTGAGAGGGTTAAGTCTCGACAGAATTTTGATTTCTGATGCCATTAGATAATGTCTCAGCTTCTAACACATCCACACTAAGGCTAGACATGTGTTTTCCATCTGAGAATATCTCTTTTCGTAATCGATGAAAGTCTTGCTGATGTAGTAGATGACATGCTCTATCCGGCTGCCTTCTTCATACTGCGCAAGAAATCCGCCACAAGCATTGTGGTTGACGGAAATATATAAAAGGAGTGGTTTTCCGAGTTCTGGCGGCTTCAGCACAGGTGGATTGAGAAGATACTGCTTGATGCGCTCAAATGAGAGCTGACATTCTGGTCTCCATTCAAATTTCACTTCTTTTCTCAGCAAGTGATTGAAGGGCTCGCATCTCATGGCCAAATTAGAGATAAAACGCCGAATTGACTGAATACGACCTTGAAGGCTTCGCAGCTCTTTAAGATTAGTGGGAGGCGGCATATCAATGATCGCCTTTGCCTTGGCAGGATCCAGCTCTATGCCTTTCCTGCTGATCATGTAGCCAAGCAGCTTGCCTGACTCTACTCTAAAGATGCATTTCTGTGGATTGAGCCTCAGCTTGTAGAGAATAAGTCTTTCGAAGACCTGGCCGAGAGCATCAAGATGATCCTCTCCTTCTTTGGACTTGACCAGGATATCATCCACATAGGCATCCATGTTCTTGTGCATCTGGTCATGGAAGATAACTGCCATTGCTCTCTGATAGGTTGCCCCGGCATGACTGTATAGCAAAAGGTACCCCAAGGCGTGGTAAAGGAAGTTTTGGATTGATCACGAGCGGCCAACTTGATCTGATTATATACTGAATATCCGTCCATAAAGGAGAACATGGCATGGCCTGCCGTGCTATCGATCAGAAGATCGATGTTGGGGAGTGGATAATCATCTTTCGGGGTTGCTTTGTTCAGATCTCTTAAATCAATACAAATTCAGACTTTGCCATTCTTCTTGGGAACCGCTACGATGTTCGCCAACCAATCTGGATATTCAATGGTCCGGATGAATCCTACTTTTAACAATTCTTCAAGTCCTTCTTTGACTTGCGGTGCCACCCGAGGATCCATTTTTCTTAGTTTCTGCTTGATCGGTTTGCAATCCGGCTTCAACACAAGGCGATGCTCGACTAACTTGGAGTCTAAGCTTGGCATATCCTCATAAGTCCAAGCGAAGACTTCCTGATGCGGTTTGAGGAAGTAGATGAGCTTTTCCTTCTCATCTAAATTTAGACTGGAACCAATTTTGAGGATTCTTGGATCGTCTTTCGAACCGATGTTGACATCCTCCGTTGGATTTTGAACCAATGGCGATGGTTCATCTTGCTTCTGAATGCTGGCAAATTCTGGCAGATCTTGAATTGTCTCGAATTCTGCCAACTCTTCAATCTGCTCTGTCGCTTTGCTGGCTTCTGCCCCTGCCTTTGTTTTGCAGATTCTGGCCGGTTTATTTTGAAAAAGGTTGGTATTGATGACGAGCTTTTTGAACGATTTAGGAGCCATGATCCCGGCAATCAAATCTGAAAGCGAAAAGAAGGCCTTTGAAAAAAGGTAAAAATGTTCGAAAAATAGCCTTTTGTACAGAAACAGAGAATGACAACATAGACAAGGATATAAGCAGAGAATTTGTGTACACCAAGATGAACAAAGAAAACAAACTTTTCATTGATTAAGCAAACTTTGATATTTACAAGTGATTGTTTGAAGGAAAGAAAGAAACTGGGGCGGATCTTGCCCTTACAAGATGACAAAAAGAAAGGAAAAAGCAGAAAACACTGGCATTGTCTTCTTTACTGGGCTCCCTTGACGAAGGTGGTCTTTCTACCGGATGAGTGACCTGTGAAACCCAAGCCTGTATCGGTGACATGCTGATCGGGGACGATCAGTTCCAGAATGCCGTCTTCATTTCTGCCCGAACCCCTGAAGGGCTGATAACCGTGCTTCATTAGAAGATCAAATCCTTTCCTTGTTTTTGAGAACTAAGGAAAAAGCGGATGATCCCGAAAGGAGGTGCAGTCGAGGCGCCCACCTAACTTGAAGAAGTGGGGTCCCTGCCACTGGGCTACCATCGTTACGCTTTCTGTCGGCTGAACTTCTTTCAATTTCAGCATATCCAGACTTTCACTCAGATTGATCTCGTCGACTTCCCTGATGCTTGGGATGTCGGCAGTGAAAGTAGGATGGGGGATCATGGGCTGTGGGAGTCGTTCTTCCGGATCCTCTCCTAGGACCGTGGTGATCATGCCTCCTTTCGACCATTTTACGCACTGGTGCAAGGTTGATGGGACAGCATTGGCATTGTGAATCCAAGTGCGCCCAAGTAGCAGATTGTATGTAGGTATTCACTACATGGAAGAGCACAGTATGCACTGAATAATTAATGAAGATTTCGAGAAATATTTTCCCCTTGGCTGTCTGCCCATGGTTATCAAAACCGTAAATCGTGATCGGATCCGGGGTATATTCTTCTTCTTTTAAACCCAACGCCTTGGCCGTCATCTCAAGACAGATATTGAGGCTGCTGCCTCCATCGACGAGCACATAAGGGACTGTCATGCCCCTGGTTCGCACCACTATGTAAAGTGCGTTATTGTGGAACGAATGAGGTTTTAGCAAATCCTCATCCGAAAATGTGATTGGCGCATTTGTCATTGCTTGATTGACGATCTGAGCCATGTCTTGTTGAGTCGTGCTAGGCTTGACTTTGATCTTTCTGAGCAGATCTTCTAGCACTTGCTGGTGCTCTAGGGAAGCGTGGGTCAGGTCCAGGATGGAAATGTTGGACAAAGCAGTGATTGGTTTCTGACCTGTCCCTGAAGCTTCTTCTTTCTTTGAAGCTGCCTTGATAAAGCGCTTCGGGATTCTGGGGACCATCTTGTCAATTTCTGTCGTTGCCTTTGTTGGCTCCTGGCATGGTTTCTTACTGCTGGAGAATGCAGTAATTCCCACCCTCTTGGCGGAAGACTGCGCTTGACGGAGGACGAGGACCTGATGCTGATCTTGGATGTCCCGACTAGAACATGGCTGGATACTGCCTTGGAGAGAGAATGCCTGCTCCGTGATGATCAAAGTTGAATGTTTAGGAAATGGCTTGGACAAGATTTCTGGCTGCTGCTCATCCTCGTCCTCAATCAGCATGTTCTTGTCAATACAATCCTGAATGATGTTTTTGAGGACAAAACAGTGCTCGGTGTCGTGTCCGACAGTTCGATGAAATTTACAAAATTTATCAGTCCATTTACCCATAGCGATGGGAGGATCTGCCACCTTGGAAAGTTTGATCATTCCTTTCGACATCATATATTCTAAGATGTCTTTGCGGGACTGCTCTAAAGCTGAAAATTCCCGATCATAACTCCAACCTTCGTGCTTCGGCTTTTCTGACTGCTTTGCTTCTGGCTGAGGCACTGATTGGACAGGTTGTGGCTTAACAAATTTTCCCTTCTGGGCTACAGAGTTTGTTCTTTCGGCCCTGGAGTGCTCTAAGTTTTTGTTGTGATTTTTCTTGTTCTTCTTTCTGCCAGAGCTACTGCTGTTATCAGAAAAATCCATGGAATAAGCAACATGAACTTTTTTCTTTTGCTCAGGATTCCCTCGGACGAAAGGGTAACCCTCATATAGGCCATTATCCAAGCTGGTCTCGAGCCACTCGGCTTTCTCAATCAATTTGATGAATGACTTAGCAGGCGATGTAGAAATGAGGTTCCTTAGAGGCTGAGCAAAGTTGTTCAGGATAATCTGCAAGGCATGTTCCTCTGGGATAGGAACCTTCATCTTGTTACAGGTGCTCCTCCACCTATGGATGAATTCACTAGCTCTCTCATTCTCATTCTGTTTTAAGTTGTACAGATGGTTGAGAGTTGGTGCGGCCTCCACGTTGAACATGAAGCGTTCAATGAATAGGTTCACGACTTTATTGAACTCTCTTAGTTCGATAGGGTTGATATGGTCTGCATACCACCTGGCCGCTGTTCCTTCTAGGCTGCAAGGAAAGCAGATGAATAATGCCCGGTTGTCTTTCCTGAAGCGACCGCATTCAGCATAGAACGTGGCCAAATGAGCCTTAGGGTTGCTCGTTCCGTCAAATTTAAGGAACTTGCGAGGGAGGTTTTCTAAATTGTCGTCCCCGTCCAGACCATGATAAAAATCTTTGCCAGAGGCTTGCCCTTGCTTTTAGCCTGGATATCTTTGATAGCCCGGTTCATTTCTTTCATCTGCTCTTGCATCGGATCACTAACCAGAATGGGTTTGTTGATTGATTCGGGCTCTGCAGCGGTCTTTACAAACTGCGACGGAGGATTCTGATGATAAACAAACTGCTCTTCCTCTTCTGTTGACTCTGTGTCTTCAGAAGTGGTGTCGGGCTGTACTTTCTTTCTAATAATCCTGACTGGTTTCTTCACAGCCTTCTTCTTTGGCTTGCTTTTTGGAGCAACTTCTTTCTGACTGGCCTCGGCCTGCTCGAACATCATTTTAGTCATCATTCTTTTGAACAGATTATACATGGCAGGATCTATATCATCTGCTTGATTCTGTCCCCTGACTGATTTGGGGGAATCCATCCCTTCGGCCTCACTGTCGCCGTGTTGAGGAATTGTTTCTTTTTCTGCCCTTGTTATAACCATTTTGCCAATGCCAGTGATTTCCTGTGAAGGTGAAAGGAATGGTTATGGTTTGGAGGAATTTTTTTTTTTGAAAATGCGATTTTTTGAGGAAAAGACATGAAAAAATGAATTGATAGACATTTTAGATAAGTTATCCCATCACCAGGGATCGGGTCATCACAAATTTTTGCGATGATTGTGTCACCCTTTTATGGCGACAAAATGTGCCTTATGACCTAGGCGAGGTCGTCTATCATAACGAGAGATAATCGAAGAAAGAATATACAAAAATGGGTCTCATCACTGGGGATGAATTCGTAACTACATGAAACAAAAAAAAATAAGATTTGGCCATAAAAAAGCTTTTTATCAGAACAAAAGTTTGCATTTTCATTAATGACAAAATTTAAATACAAAGAGAAGGTGGGCAGACAGTTTGCCACCATTCTCGATACTCTGATGATACATTAGGACCGGGAAATATAGACAAAGGAATAAAAGAGTCCCAAGTGTATTTGGCGACGTGGTATGCTCCAGACCACTGATCCGACCGTAGATCGAACTCTGGCATGCGGTCTGTCGGGAAGCGGGTGTTGACACGAATCTGCCGCTGTGAGAACTGTCGAAGACAGCTCTCTTGCTGATAGTCTACGCAGAAGAAAGGGCCGAGCTGTTTGTAGCGCTTGTCACGAGCATAGGTGTAGCGAGGAACGGTCGCTCTTCTGTCGAAGAAATCCCAAACGATTTCCTCTTGATGCAGTTTCTCGATCAAAGCTCAGTACTGAATGGCTGACTTTGGCTGCTTGTTGCTGAATCTGAAAGAACTGGCTTTTGACGGCACATGTCGTAGGAACCACGACTGTAAGGCATACGTGCATCCTTCTATCAAAATGGTCTCTCTGAGGGCAAATCGAGCCAAACCTCTATAGAGAAAAGCTAGAGCTGCCATGGACACCGAAAGCTGACGGGTCTGCTTGCTTCCCCATCTTCGAAAAAAGTTGGGCGACTCTGACATCGATGAAATTCTGACCATCCTGAAAGAATGTCAGCCCTACTGTGCATAGGACCATGGCATGCTGAATTCTTTCTTTTGCTGCTCGAGATAAGGTATCGACTTCTTCGTAGGCCCCATGCTTGTGATAGAGTTCGAACAGATCGATGAACTGACTTCCGTTGATCTCTGTGAGAGGCCAGGATCTGCTCCCTGTAGCTCTGGCCAATGCTTCTCGAACATCTACCCCTTTGACATTGATCAAGAATTGTTGCTCGACAGGATCATCTGGCTGACCAGCTGGTTCTGGCAATCCCATGATATCATTGAACTCATCCATTAGAAAAGTCATCTCTCCCCACGGAAACCAAAACGTGCAGGTACGCGGATGTAAACACCCCAAATTTTCACCCTCATCCAGTGTTTGTCCATTTCATGTGTCATTGCATATCATTGCATGTATTCTGCATATCATTCCATCGATTTGCATAGCATTGCATGTCATTGCATTTCATTTTCGAGATCCAGCACTCCTATTTCAAAACATTCAATCCAGATTTGAATTTTAAAGCTTTTATTTCAAAATCAATTTCAAAACCTGGGTTTTTATTCAATACTCTGTCATTTTCCAACCCCAGGACTTTATATTTCAAAATATTTTCTCAAAAAACAATCTGGATTCATTTCAAATTCAAATTTTAATCGATTTCAATTCACAGATGAGACCCATTGAGGTGGTGTCGCTTCTGAATTCCTCTATTCATCAAATTTCTCAAATCTTTGAAAGTTTCAGTCCGATCAGGACTCTGTCTCAAAGTCCTAATCCGGTCAGGAGTCTGGTTTTTAAGTCTGTTTTACTTCCATTTTCAGTATTTTTCGATTATTTTCAAAATTTAGGTCATTTTACATAGTCCAGTTAGTTCAGGATTCTATTTTAGAGTTCGGTTGAGTTAGGAGTCTAACCCTGACTGTGTTTTCTGACTTATTTCATCATTTCTTGATAAAATCTTTTGAAAATTCTTTCATTTGGCTTTTAAAATCTAAAATCTCAGAGTCCTAAGAGTTCAGGACTCTAACCCGGAGTTCCAGTTCGCTTGAGACCCTATTTTCAAAGATCTTGAATTTCAAATATCGATTTTAACCCCTTTTCAAAGCCATTTTCAGTGTTTATTTCAAAATTTCTAAAACTCAATGTGGGCCCACTCAGTTGGCACCATATCCACAGGAATTCTAATTCAGTTAGAACCCTATGCCATTTCAAAAATTCTAATTTTAAAATTGCTTTTGAAAACTCCTTCAATTTCAAGTTTTAAAATCGCTTTTTGAAAAACTCAAGTAGGGCCCACTCGGGGTGGTGCCATATTCGAGTCAGTCAGGGCTAGACTAGGGTTAGTTGATGTCTTGGTTAGTGTTAGAGGTTTAGAAGAGTCAAAACCATTTTGAAAAACTCATTTTGAAAGTTAGTTTTTAAAACTAGTGTTTTTAAAGGTTTTTAAAGGTGTTTTAAAAAAAAAAGCCAAATGTAGAAAATGCCAAGTGGCATTACATTTGGGGATTTTTTAGGAGAGTCTAGGGGTTAATTAGGTATTAAATAGGATAATTTAGGCTAGGGGTAGGATAGTCTTTACACCCCAAAATCGCCCACCTTAGAAGAGTCCAATTTTTTTAAACATTTGATTTTTAACCTAAATTTTTTTTATAAATAGAAAGCCATAGGGGGTCGATTTTTCCAACTTGCTTTCCTTTGGATTCTTGGAGCTTCTCTCTCTTCTCCAGCCCTTCCTCCATTGCTGCAACTCTAAGGTATGAATTCCTTTGCCTTTTTCATATTTTATTTAATGATTTTAATGTTTTAAACCTAGATCTAGGCTTAGATACCCCTCCTTATGGAAGATCAACCATGGATTCAACCTCAAGAACCATCAAGAATCAGCAAGAACAATCCAAGAAGGTGATCTAACCCTGTTTTGGGTGATTTACAGGGATTTTAATCCATTAGAATTGATTTTAATATGATGCTTTACATTATTAACCAATAAAATATATGATTTACCCTTTTTAATGGGTCAAATCTATGTTTTAAAGGTGATATCAAATTTCAGCCATTGATTCCCTGTTTTTATTTTATTTTCATGGTTTATTCATGTTTGTTTTACGTTCTATAGCATAGAAATAAGTTTTATTTACTGTTTTATGGTTTATTTTATTTATTTACATTAGTTAATGCATGGTTTTTCAAGTTTCTTAAATTTCTGTGTGTTTTAGGTTTAGAACAGTAAAGATAATGTTATTTTGGATTGAAGTTCTCATTGTTTATTTATGATTTTTTTATATGTGATGCATGAATGAGCTATTGAGTTACTGAAGAAAAATCAGAGGTTTTGGATCTCGGGGAACCCTGTCAAAAAAATCAGACATAAAATCGGGTTTTTAAAGCATTAAAATCATGGTTAAAATCAAGAAGGTAACTTGCTGTGATGATATTTCTCTCATCTTATATCCGATTTTAGATCTATAAAATGCTATGGATTCACATTGAGTAGATCTGTCTGCTGTGAAATTTTCGGATTTTTTTATCACTGTTTATTATTTTTCCCCTTTTAGAGAATCTGTTTTTAAATTTAAAACTCGTTAGGGTTAACCAAAACCCTAATCAGAATTGTGTTAGTCATAAATCCCAAACCACAGATCCGATTCATGATCTGTAAAAAGTGAGTATTATTATTTTTTTGTCTACTATGCACCACTAAAATTTCAGAGTTTTTTGTTTAGGATTGCTATTTATGTCTGTATTTTAAACCTGGAATAGCTGTTTTAATCCCTGTTAAGAGTGATATATTTTAGCTCCGATTGCCGGAAGGGTTTCTCCCTAACCGAAGATGATTTTTCCAATATGTAAATTGGGAAATCTCTGTTTTTCTTCTTAGTTAGTCTCTGTAAAATTTTATAAATTTCCATGAAGATTTGACCCCTGGTTCAGGTCTTGGACTGAGACTGGTTGGTGAATTAGGTCAAAAATAGCATATTTTTAGTGTTTAATGCAATTTTCGGATTAATTTAATGTCAAAAAATTATTTTTATAATTCCAATTCGACATTAGGGTTATAACAAGTGCAGGTACCAATTTGTATGGATTTTGGAATCCATTTGATGGCTGAATTAAGCAAATTGCAAAACCGGGTTCCTGAAAGATCCAAAAACACTGCTAAAATCACAGTTTTTGTGATATTATTGGATTTTCGTGCATAAGCATATATTTTTAGGGTTTAATCATGTTCATAATCATATTAGGATGCTTTAGGTTTAATTTTGTGCTCATTTGATTTCATTTAGTGCATAAAACCTAAGTTTTTACCAAAATCTATTTCTAAAAACCCTGATTTCAAGGCCATAGTCTTGCTATCGGGGGAAATTTGGTCATTTGGCCTCAATTTCGAAATCCCTAACCCTAATTTTCATATTTTGAATCATGTCATAGCATATTTAGTTTGATTTGTTTGCATTTGAATTTCAAAACTTGCATTTTACCAAATATCTTTCTAAAAACCCTAATTTCAAGGCCATATTCTTGTTATTAGGGGTATTTTGGTCATTTGGGCCCCAATTTCGAAATTTCATATCTTATATTCATTATTTATTCCATTTTATTTCATACTTTATCAATTTTGATTTAAGGGAATCAAGGAAAAGGCTTATATCTAGCAAAATCCAGTAATTTCTAGATATTACTGGATAAATCTAGAAAAGCCAACATATTTTCATTAACCAAGTTTTCTAGTTTTGCAGGTACATTGAAGACTTTATTTTTCATGTATTTAAATTTCAATAGTGAGGTAAACTAAATTAAACTTTGGAATAAGAATTTACATTTCCTGCTTAGCTTAGGCAGCATTGCATATAGTTTATTTTTTTAAATAATGTTAATGTGTGATGGATGATGATTCATGCATATTTTTACAAATTCACCATGGTCTACACGAATGGCACATGCACTAGCTTTTATGAAGTTTATAAACTTGGTGAAATTTGTATTTATGGCCATAGTCAGAATATGAATGATACCCAGATTTATGATCTTCACATTAGCCACATTCAGCCTACACTCTTAGGCTAACTTCAAAATGCACTGCATTTCTCAAAAATACAAAAAGTATTTCTCAAATCCTCAAATTCATATTCATTCATTTCATGCATTTGCCAATTCCAATTCAAATTCTAAGTCAAGGAAATTGAATTCCTCAAAATCTCCTAAGTCTTATAGCAAAATCGATTTTCCCAAAAGCATTGAATTTCAAAGAATATTTCAAGTGTTTCTCAAGTTCATAAATTCAATTTTCCAAGTTATGCAGTCAATTTCAAAGTTTGAAGTTAGAAAAATAAAAAATTTTCTAAGTCTTATTCAAAAATCGATTTTCTCAAAATATGGATTTGCCAATGATATTTCAAGTATTTCCCAAGTTCCAAATTCAAATTTTCTAAGTTAGAATTTCAATTTCAAAGTTTGAATTCAGAGAAACCAAGTCTCTCATAATCGATTTTCACCAAATGTCAAGGATTCCTCAAAATTGATTTTTACTTCTCTCAGAAGTACATTTCAAATCCCATTTCACGATTTCTCATGTGATATCATTTCCAAGATTTACATTTTCTAAATATTTCAATCATTCAAAGCAAACATCATGTTTTCAAATGTGCATTTTCTGAAAATTCATAGCACATGCCTGATTCTATGTGCATTTAGAAATTAGAATATGATTTAGACAAGTTGAATAGAGTAGAGCATAAGATTGATCCTTGGTTCAATTACCCCTGTTAAAGGTGGCAGGAACGGTTGAACCTCGTACCGACAGGCGAGTCCCATTCTACGGAATTTTCCCTCATTTTAAAACGGAGGCGAGTTATTTTCAAAAACTTTTCAAAGGTCAGTTTGACTTGCAAAAGTAAAAAATTTGCGATGATAACAGGTTTGGCGACCGTGATGGGACCTGTCTTTGCCTGATCAATCTAATGCTCTACTTAGTTCAAATTGTCAAAATCGATTTCCATGGAATGTCAGCTTTTAATGCTATCATGTGAACCTAGGAGCCTATACTTGAACCCAGCTGACATGGAATGCATATAGACTAGGTATGGTTTGGTAGGACCATATTGAGGAGAATTATTCATGCTCACATAGACTTAGGTGTAATACAACACTCCTCAATTTAGGAATTGTATGAAAACAATGTTTGCTTCTTCAAATATTTCAAAATTCTATCTCTTTAGGACTTAGGGCCTTCTGTTTGATTGCATGTGGTCATGTTTTTCAAAAATCATCCTACCTATATTGTCCCGGTCTTCACGTTGCTGGGCTCTCTTCCAGAACCATAGTTTGGGACAGAGCCTCACAACTGGGCCACCTATTTGGGTGAAAACCCCCCTGCCACGTACCAAGGGCCATAGTCCAACGTATATCGGCAGGTGCTCAAGGATGTTGGAAAACTTGAACCTAGAACCGGAGAAATTGACTTTATGCCACGTACATTAAGCCTTGGCTTGAGTATATAGGCATAACTGGATTGGATACAGATGATCTGAACCTTAGAGTTAGGATTAAGGTCCTACAACCATTTCAAAATTTGTGCATCTAGAGTCAGCTTTTAGGGAATGTTGTATGTGCATACTTGTTTATGCAGGATATGATTGAATGTGTTATTTCCTTTTTATTTTCCATATTTTCCCAATTTTCTAAAATACTGGACGATTTTCTCAAAATTCCCCAATCTATGTACTGTCCATGTTTTAAACCTTGGACGATTTTCCAAATACTTCATTTTCCATTTATTTCTTCATATTTCATCAAACCCTGGATGATTTTCCAAATTTCCCTTAATTTCCTTCAAAACTCCAGGTGATTTCCAATCTTTCCTTTCTTCTGGATCTCGAATTTCCTGCCTTATTTTATCCTGCCTGCATTTTTCTCAAATTTTCTGTATTTTCCCAAGTCTTATTCCAATTTCCATGTCTTCCAGTCCGATGGCATCCAGTCAGCTTGATTCAGTCTTCCCTGAGGGTCACATCTCCTACGAGGTGCGACAAAGTCTTCCCGAACATCGAGTCCTCAGCACCGGATCCTTCTTTCTCCGGTGGTACTATTCATGGTTTAAGAACTTCTCTCGTATGTTTCCGGACCATCTGGACGAGTGTGGATTGGAACTGGCGTCCGCAGTAGGAAAGCAGACAGTCAACGACAACTTGATCCATGCACTAGCAGAGCGGTGGAATCCGAGCACTTCTACCTTCTGGTTTCCGTGGGGCGAGATGACAATACTGATGGATGAATTTTCAGAGATTATGGGATTGCCCGAGCCAGCCGGTCAGCCTGGAGATCCATTGGAGAAACAGTTTTTGATTAATGTCAAGGGTCTGGACCCAAAAGATGCCTTAGCTCGCATGACGGGACGCAAGTCTTGGCCTCTGATTGAAGAAGATGGGAATGAATATGTGGACCTGCTCGAAATCTACAGACAGTATGGGACATTTGTGGAAGTCAGCTCGCTGTCCAGAACAGCTCGAGAGAGAATTCAGCACACGATGGTTCTGTGCACGGTGGGATTAGCTTTCTTTCTCGATGGACGGAATTACATGGATATCAGAATAGTTCAGCTTCTAAGGAGATGGGGAAGTCGACAGACCAGCCACCTCTCAATAGCCATGGCCGCACTCGCTTTTCTATACCGAGGGTTGACTCGTTTCGCACTCGGAGAGTCGATCCTAGTCGAAGGGTGCACCTATGCCTTGCAGTCTTGGTTCCTCCGACATGTGCCAGTCTGAGCCAGTTCATTCAGAAACAATGGAGAAAAGCTTCTTCCAGTTGCGCGATACCGGTTCTTGATCGACAACCTTCAGGAGGAAGAAGTTGTATGGGACTACTTTAATTGTCAAGAATCACCTCCCAGATATACCTACGCTTATGGCAAGCGGTTCAGGCTACTTGGCTCGTTCTTCTGCGCATACTATCATCCAAAGCGGTGCGTCAGGCAGTTCTCTTAGAGGCAAAAGCACGTAGAGATTCATCCACTAGCAGGGGTTCTGCCAGAATTCGACCTCGCATCGGATCAGTGGTTCGGAGCATACCATTCTGCCAGATATGGCTGGGATTCTTTTGTCAATCTTGATATTTTCCTGGCCCTCGAGTGTCTTCTGATTATCCGGAGTGGTGGAAAATTGTCTGTCCCCCTCCCTTTTGTCAAGTGTATTATTAAAATCATATTCCTTTAATCTTCATTTCATCTTGGTTTGACGACCTCGCCTAGGTAACAAGGCATATTTCCAGAATAACAGCACAATTGTCGTAATTCCGGCGACGACTCAATCCCTAGTAATGGGATATTATTTCAATTGTCTACCAAAATTCTCAACAAATATTTTCCTTCAACCAATTTTCCTTCAAAAGCCTAATCATCAGTTTTACCTTGCAGAGAACATCAGTAACATTCAGGAGAGCATTTGTGATACTCGATGGGTCAGACAAGGTCCGAAAAGAAAACCGCATCAGTTGAAGGCATCGCGTACTCAGTCACTTCAGAAGAGGAAATGGACTCACCCCGATCAGTCAGAAGTCAAGGTCAGCAAGCAGAGGATGATGTTGATCCTCAGATATATGCTATGTTCAAAGAGATGATGACCAAAAGGTTGATAGAACAAGCTGAAGCTAGTACAGAAAAGATCCAGGTCAAGCAGAGGGCAAAAGGTCGGTCAGCCAAGAAAGTCTCGAAACTATTTAAGAAACATATCCAACACGAGGATACATCTGATGAGTCAGAATCAGTAGGTGGTACTGATGAAGAGTATGAAGTCTGGAAAGCACTTCAAAGATCCCCTCATAGGCAAGGGACAACCTATAAAGGGAAAAATCAAGCAATGGATGATCCGGTTCAAATACAGCTGAAGGAAATGGCAAAGAAGATTAAAGATTTGCAAGCCCGCGACAAGGGCAAGAAGGTCTTCATGAGCAAAGATTTCTACAAGAGCATCACTCCCGTCAGGAATAATCAAGATTCAAAAAAGACAAATTCTGTCAAGGCCCACCGCGAGGGGTGCAAGGATAACAAAGGCAATCATACAAGTCAGAAAGGGAAATCTTTAAAGCAGAGTGGAAAATTGAGTCAGCACAAAGAAAAGATAAAGCGGGACGGCTGGGATTGCGATCGCCAGTTTACTCCTCTCGAGCAGTCTCTTGATGAAATCCTTGAATATATGTTGGCCAAGGAATTGGTAAAGCTTCCAAGAGTCTCAAATCCTCCCACAGTCATGGGAAGATTCACAGACCAGTTCTGCAAATTCCATCGGGCAGTAGGGCATGACACCGACCACTGTTTCGTCTTCAAAAACATTGTCCAAGATCATATCGACAAGAATCTCTTCATTGAAAATGAGAAAGAGTACTGGTCAACTGTCTTATCCAAGTCTCAGCAAAAATCAAGTACTCGACAAGAGATGCAGCGTGATGATCCAAACCAGGACCACAAGATGGCCCCGTTAGATCAAATACTCGAGAGTTTCTTGGAATACATGCACACAAAAGATACAGTCGGGTCTCTGAAGGCTCACTCCACATTTTCTACCAACTCCACCAGAAATGACAATGGACAAAACAAAAGGGGAGGTAGAAAAAATCATACTGGAGGCTCAGGAAATCCAAACTCAGAGAGAAATGACCTCGCAAGTCAGAAGGATAAAATGGATAAGCGAGATGATAAGTCTTCCTCAAGTGTCCAATTTGAATTAAAATTCCAAGGAAAACCAAAGCATGATGGTTGGGGATACGATCGCAATTTTACTCCCTTAGAACAGCCACTGGAGCAAGTTCTGGGATGCATGATAGCCAAAGGGAAGGTTAGACTCCCCAAGATAGCAAATCCTCCTGTGACCATGGGAAGGTTTAAAGATCAGTTTTGCAAATTTCACCGGGCAATGGGTCACGATACCGAGCATTGTTTTGTCCTTAAAAATATTGTCCAAGACAGCATTGACAAGAATCTCCTCGCTGAAGATAAAAAGGAGGACCAATCATCCTGATCATTCTCAATCATTCAAAAAATTGACAACACTAGCGCTTTCCCAATTTCTCATCTCACTTTTATTATTTTAAAGGGATGATGCAATCCCGTTTGTCTTTCCTTGATTTATCACTTTCCTTCAATACATCAATAAAGTTTCAATTTTTCTCGCAAGCTCGGTGCCATTTTTTTTATTCTCCTCGGCAAAATGTTCTTTTATGAGGAATAACCTCTTCCGAGTCTCTTCTGAATCAATTAAAAGCCAGTTGCCGTGTCACCTTCGGAGAGCGCTCTTCGAACATCAATCATTTATCCTTTTGTTCAAATTCTTCTTTCCCAGTTACACTGGGGCATTTTTAAATTTTCATTTTATCTTCAAAACTTTCTGTATGCAGGCAGGATCAAACAAATCTCTCATTTTGCACACATGTGCACCCATTTACATTCATTTGCATTTGCATGCATTCATTCGCATTCATCTGCATCAATTTGCATTTGCATCGATTACCCATTCAGGATAAGGGATAAATCCTGAGGCCCCGACAGTTTTCCAAGTTGTCGTAAGGGTGAAGACTGAAAATCTTCCATCAAAATCAATTAGTAATTCTTCAAAATCCAGTGTTCGTGCTGGTAAACTTTCAAAACCCAGTGCTCGTACTGGTAACCATTTAAAACCCAGTGCAGGTACTGGTAACCATTTAAAATCCAGTGCTCGTACTGGTAATCTTTCAACATCCAGTGCTCGTACTGGTAATCTGTGAAAATCCAGTGCTCATACTGGTAATTTTCCAAAATCCAGCGCTCGTACTGGTAATCTTCCAAAACCCAGTATCCGTACTGGTAATTTTTCAAAATCCAATGCCTATATTAGTACATTTTCAAAATTTGGTGTTTACACTGGTTAATTTTAAAATTCAGTAGCCCCATTGATTTAGTTTTCCTCCGAGATTCGAGTTCCGACTCAAATTTTCTTTCCCTCTAACCGGTTTATTTTCCTTTGGGATTCGAGTTCCGACTCGAATTTCCTTTCCTCCTAATTGATCTAGTTTTCCTTCGGAATTCGAGTTTCGACTCGAATTTCTTTTCCTTCCAACCGCTTTAGTTTTCCTTTGGGATTCGAGTTCCGACTCGAATTTCCTTTCCTTTTAATCGATCGAGTTTTCCTTCAGGAATTCGAGTTCCGACTCGAATTTCTTTTCCTTCTAACCGGTTTAGTTTTCCTTTGGGATTCGAGTTCCGACTCGAATTTCCTTTCCTTTTAATCGATCGAGTTTTCCTTCAAGAATTCGAGTTCCGACTCTAATTTCTTTTTCTTCTAACCGGTTTAGTTTTCCTTTGGGATTCGAGTTCTGACTGGAATTTCCTTTCCTTTTAATCGATCGAGTTTTCCTTTGGGATTCGAGTTCCGACTCGAATTTCCTTTCCTTTTAATCGATCGAGTTTTCCTTCAGGAATTCGAGTTCTGACTCGAATTTCTTTTTCTTCTAACCGGTCTAGTTTTCCTTTGGGATTCGAGTTCCGACTCGAATTTCCTTTCCTTCTAATTAATCTAGTTTTCCTTCGGAATTCGAGTTCTGACTCGAATTTCTTTTCCTTCCAACCGGTTTAGTTTTCCTTTGGGATTCGAGTTCCGACTCGAATTTCCTTTCCTTTTAATCGATCGAGTTTTCCTTCAGGAATTCGAGTTCCGACTCGAATTTCTTTTTCTTCTAACCGGTTTAGTTTTCCTTTGGGATTCGAGTTCTGACTCGAATTTCCTTTCCTTTTAATCGATCGAGTTTTCCTTCAGGAATTCGAGTTCCGACTCGAATTTCTTTTTCTTCTAACCGGTTTAGTTTTCCTTTGGGATTCGAGTTCCGACTCGAATTTCCTTTCCTTCTAATCGATCTAGTTTTCCTTCAGGAATTCGAGTTCCGACTCGAATTTCTTTTCCTTCTAACTGGTTTAGTTTTCCTTTGGGATTCGAGTTCCGACTCGAATTTCCTTTCCTTCTATTTGATCTAATTTTCCTTCAAGAATTCGAGTTCCGACTCGAATTTCTTTTCCTTCTAACCCGTTTAGTTTTCCTTTGGGATGCGAGTTCCGACTCGAATTTCCTTTCCTTCTATTTGATCTAATTTTCCTTCAGGAATTCGAGTTTTGACTCGAATTTCTTTTCCTTCTAACCGGTTTAGTTTTCCTTTGAGATTCAAGTTCCGACTCGAATTTTCTTTCCTTCAAATTAATCTCCCTTTCCTTCAGGATTCAAGTTCCGACTCGGGTTTCTTTTCCTTCCATAATGGACTTGGTTTTCCTTCGAAGATTCGGGTTCCGACTCGAGTTTTCTTTTCCTTCAGAGTTGGTCTAGAAAATCCAAGTTCCGACTTGAATTTTCTTTCAAATCCAATTTGCTTAGCTTTCCACTACAAGTTTGAACTTCTACTCAAACTATCCTGCGAGTTGGTCTAGAATATTCGAGTTCCGACTCGAATTCTCTTTCAAAATCCAATTCATCTAGTTTTCCTTGAAGAGTTGAATTCCGATTCGAATCTTCCCTCAAAAACCCAGTTTAGCACCTGGTCCATTCAAAGCTCACAAGTTGGAATCATTCCTTCTTAAACTATGACCCTTAGGTTAAATCCCTATGGAATAGATAGTTCGTAGGTCGAATCCCTATAGAACCCATGTCATTCTCAGTAAACCAATTCACAATTTCGACTTTTTTAGCCAATCAATTCCCAAATTTCCAATTTCCAATTTCCAAATTCCAATTTCCGAATATCAAATTCCAAATTCCAAACTTCCAATTTCTAATTTCAAATAGCAAAATTCCAATTTCAAAAATTCGAAATTCCAAATTTTGACCTTTTGGTCACTCAATACCAATTCCAAAAATTTCTCTTGCGAGAGACCCTTTGTATAGGGAGAGTTCGAGGGAGCTCGCTCTTTTCGCATGCTATTCAATTCGTTCACTTAGCCCCTTTTCAGGGAGAGTTTGAAGGGACTCGTGTCTTTGTGAACCGTTTGCAAAACAAAATTCCAAATTTCACACAAGGAACCCTTTTTATAGGGAGAGACTCGACGAAGACTTGCTTTCCTTGTGGCCCCATAATTTCAGACTAGGCCATTTCATCATGAAGGACCCTCTTTTCAGGGAGAGTGTGATGAACTCGTTCCTTCATGACCAATTTACCAACCTCACCAATTCCGGCCCCCTTTCCATAAGAGAAGCCTATTGTTAGGAAGTTTTGACGAAAGCTTAATTTCTCTTCGAAAGTTCGTTTTGCAAACACCTCCTCTTCAGAGAAGAGAGGAGTAATTCCCAATTCTAATTTCTGAATCTTCTCCTTTGGGGAAAGGAGAAGAGAATTTTTGTCATGGATGTGTTGCGTTGTGCTTCAAATGCTCGCTTTCACAAAAAGATTTCAAGAAAGTTTTGCCAATTTGTCATTAAATATTTGTTGATTTCAAAAATCTTTATTGCACAAAATTATTACCTCAGAATACCCTCAGTATTACTTCCGAAAGGACAAAGCTTTTGCAAAAAAGGATTCAAAGTTCAAAATCTTTCTATTGGCCAACCAAAAGGATGAAGAATAAATCCGCAATATGGCCAGTAAAGAAAACTCAATGATGTTGCAAAGCCATAAGTGATTGATATTGATCGCAGTCAATGGCATATTTTTAAAGACCTTTCTTGAAAAATAAAGCAGTCGAAATATCCTGGGTGATACAAAAAAATCCACTCAACCTCCATATCTCCTCAATCACCTAAGCTGCAATTAAATATCTGCAAAAGGGATCTCTCAATTGTCGTCAAGATGAAGGCGAATTATGCGAGTCGACCCCCGAGGCCAAAGAAGATTTGGATCATCTCCAAGATGACGGAGTTTGTGACGGATCCTTCCAGGGAAAGTTCAGATCACCGTCGAGATGAAGGTGAGTGTGATGAGCCTACCGACAAACCCTAAAAGGTATTTAATTTCTACTATCATCAAGAGATTTCCTACCAAAGAGCCAATAACTATCAAGATAATCCCTGAGAGAAAAGAAGGATCAGAACATCTCTGAGATGAAGGAGTTTGTGACGTACCCTTCCAAGAAAAAAAGAGAGAAAAGTCAGGACATCTCCAAAATGAAGGATGATGTAATTCCCGAAAAATCCAAGAGAGCTCCAATCTGCTAAAAAGAGAGTGCAGAAAGATCATCATGAGAAAAGAATCCCAGGGTATCAGACTTCCAAATCTATCAAGAATCTTCTTTAATTTTGTGAAATTCTTTTATCAATATTCTTTCACCAATAGCTCTCGCAATATCAAGAATACCTTCTTTTCCGTCCATATCAAGGAAATTGATAGCTTCCTTGAAAAAAAGCCAATCACAAGCAATTTGAATTTAAATCTTGATTCTACGGAGTTAAGCCCAGTCGGAGGTAATACTTCTGGTAGAAAAGAGGGAATACTTTCAAAACAATGTGCATCATTTTCAATTATTTTGAATAACAACAATTTTCAACATTTTGACAATATTTTCTAGCTATCCTGGCATGAAGCGAGAGCTTGAGGTTCATCTTTGGCACATCCTGACACCATCCCTTTTAGGACTTCATTACGGGAGTTTTCAAGATTCCTTCCCTTCTTTGGTATAATCTGAGCGTACGGGCTCTCAGATTCGCACACTTCCCTGTGTCCCCACTGTCCCACCATAGACAGTCCAATTTCGGCTTGAGGTTAAGCCACCAATTTCAGCAAAAGGCAATTTCAAAAGTTAATTAGTCTCAGCAATGAGGCGCCTGTTATCATCGCAAAAAAATTTTCCCCTCCCTTGCGAGAGAAACGAATTCCGCGAGTCAAACTCGACCAAAGTTTTGAAAATTGTTTTGAAAATTTACTCGCCTCCGTTTTGAAAATTTGCGGGAAAATTCCATGGAATGGGATCCGCCTGTCGGTACGAGGTTCAACCGTTCCTGGCGCCTTTACCAGGGGTAATTGAACCAAGGATCAATTATGTGCTTTAACTTGACTCAAATATCTAAATTATGCTCTATTTTCCTAGAATGCACAAAGAATCAGGCTTGTGCTATGAAATTTTTAAAAAATGCAAGTTTGAGAAAATATGATGTTTGCTTTGAAAAATTGAAATGCATTTAGAAAAGGACTGGAAAATGCTTGAAAATGGAATTCCTGGGAAAATCATTGAATTTTATTGGAAATCAGAAATTTGCATTGGAAAGTGATTTCTCAGGAAAATTTGAACTTTAGAAAATCGATTTTGAAATTTGGAATTGCTTTTCTGAGAAAATAGATTTGAGAATTCTGAGAAAATCAAGAAATTCATTGGAAAATGACTTTTGAAATGGAAAATGAATTCTCAAGAAAACTGGAAAATATGAGAAAATAAATTTCTAAAAACTTGGGATTTTGAAATTTGAGAATTTGAAAACATAGGAAAATCTTGATTTGAACTTGGGAAATGCTTTGAAATGTCATTTGAAAACTTAGGATTTTGAGAAAATCAGATCCTGAGAAAGACATGGAAATTCTTGAGAAAATTGAATTTTCTGAAATTGAAATTGGAAAATGAGTTTGAAATAATGCAATTTGAATGATATGAATGAATGAATATGAATTTGAAAAGGGAATTTCATTGAGGAATTGGGAAATCCTTTTAAAACTTTGAAAAAATGCAGTGCATTTTGAAGTTAGCCTAAGTGTGTAGGCTAAATGTGGCTAATACGAAGATCATAAATCTTGGTTTTCTTCGTATTCTGACTATGGCCATAAATACGAATCCCACCGAGTTTATAAACTCCATAAAAGCTTGTGCACGTGCCATTCGTGTAAACCATAGTGAATTTGAAACAAATATGCATGAATCATACATCACATATTAAAATTTGCATAAATTAAACTATATGCAATGCAACCCTATTCTAAGCAGAAATGTAACTCTTATTCCAAATTATTACATTTGATGTTACATTAAATTGAAATAAAATAAGAAAATAAAATCTTCTTCTTGAATATTCCTGCAAAACTAGAAAACAAGGTTAGCACAAAAATGTAGGTTTTTCTGAATTTATCCGAAAATATGGGAAATTATCGGATATTATTCAGATATAAACCCAAAATCATACCCCCTTTGATATAAACATGATGAATAATGAATAAATTTTGAAAATAAACTTGAAAATTCGAAATTGGGGTCAAAATGACCAAAATACCCCTGATGACCTTGAAATCAGGGTTTTCTGAAAGAATTTTTGTAAATTTTGGAAATTTGAAAATAAAATGAAATAAATCAAACATAATATGATGAAATATGATGATATGCATGAAATTTTGGGAGAATTAGAAATTGAAATTTCGAAATTTAGGTCAAAATGACCAAAATACCCCCAATAACAAGACTATGGCCTTGAAACCAGGGTTTTCTGAAATAAATTTTGCAAAATTGAAAAATATGAAATGCAAAGGAGATTAAAATTAACCCTAATATGATTCTACATGCTTATGTACATGATAAAAACCCTAAAATGGCGAAAATATCATAAAATATCGAATTTAACCTGATTTTCGCTTGATTTTCGCTTCTGAATTTAAAGATAAACTAACACATGGAGCAAATGAACTTGGAATTAAACCAAATTTGGCATGGACACCTAAAATAACCCTAAAAATAGAATGGAGCTCGAAAATCTAATTTTTTTGTATTTTTAAATATGGAAATTCAAATAAAAACCCTAAATTTCATGATTTTTGCCTAAAATATTGATTCTAAAGGGGATTTAGGATATCAAACTTCCATAAAAATTTCCCAAATTTTATGGGATGACAGATGACAGTAAGGCAAGGATTTTTGCCTTTTACACTTTCTGTTTTTGACCTATGGTCGGAGCTGTACCACTCCGGCAAGTCGGATCGGAATCCGGCGACTCTAGTAAATGAAGGAAACAGACAGGTTTCGGTAGAAAATGTGGTAAAAATGGTAGACAGATGGGAAAATGGCTGAAATTGTGGGAAAATGTCCCTAGCAAACAGAGTAAGATTTTATATTTTGACACTATTGGGATTCGGGTTACGGTTTGGAAAAGGCCATACTGTTATCAGAGACCTAAATCTCTGAGATTTCTGGACATTGGAATCTGTTAGACAGAAATAGAAAATCCGGGAAAAATACTGTAACAGATCTAAAAATTCCCAAATTTTGGGAAATGACAGGAAATTATGTTATGAACAACTTTCGTGTTGAAAGTTTTTGCAGAAGGGTTATAGATTGGATGGACTTGGTGCATTAAAGTCTGTCTATACCCTGACGAAAGAAAATCGATATTTTCCCAGGGGTCTGAGAAATCCGATTTTTTACAGAGGTCAAAACTAATTGGAAAAATCTCAAAATTTCCAGATCATTAGTAGATTCAATCATGAATCTACTGTGATTTTTGGAGGACGATTTGGATTTCCCATGAGGGTGATGCCGGAGGTTCTTGTCTGCTAAAGCGCAAACTGGAAATTTAAAAAGACAGAAAACCCGATATAGGGTTTGATTTGTTTAATAGGGATGTAAAGCTCAAATGGATTTCAATTTTTTGCAGGATATCACAGACAGATAATTGTAACTATCACAAAAATTTTAGGATTTTTGAACGAAAAGTTTTATATGAAATCATAGCTAAAGTGGATATCTAAAATAAAACATGATGAACTATCAATTAAATTGAGCTAAATAACAAGAAACGGAGAAATGAGACTAAATGCAATACATAAAACATAAAATTTATCTAAAACATGGAATGAAACATGAAAAATTCAAGGAAACACAAATCATATTTATTTTTATGGCTATGAGAAGGGAGGATCTGGTCCATTGATTGGACGGATCATTTTCCCTCAATAGCAACAACATGAAACAAGGAAATCAAATGAAAATAATAATAATAAAAAAAACAAAAACAAAATGAATATCTTACCTTGGGTTAGTTTGGATCAATTGAAGGAAGATGACACCAACTGAAAAGGGATGCTTCCTTGTATATGCTGGACCAGCTATTGGGCGTGAAGGTGGTTGAAGTTGGGTAGGGGTCCGGCTAGAGGAGCTCTTGGAAGAGGTGGCTGTTGCAAGATGAAGTTCGATGATGGCTGCTGTGGAGGTGGCTGGAACCGATTGCAGAGAAGGCTTCCAAAGTGCTGGGGGTGTTGAAGCTGTGGTGGAGATGTTGGAGCTGCTATGCTGCCGTGGAGGTGGTGAAGGTGGAGCAATGGAGGTTGATGTTGATAGCTCAAATCCGAAGGAGCTGCCAAGGAAGCACCGGCTGGGAAAGATGGGGGTGAAGGAAGAAGCTTGGTTGCTGTGGTGGCTGAAGCTAAGGTGCTGCTGGAGGTTGGAAGGCTGCTGTGGCTGTAGCAGCCAAGGAGAGAAGAAGATAGCTAAAGGGAGAGAGAGAGAGAGAGAGAGAGAGAGGGAGATGGGTTAGAAAGATGGGGGCAGCCGTATGGCTTTTTTCCTTCTTTTTTTCTTTTTGTTTTAGAACTTAGGTTTTAATTCCTTCCATACTTAGGTCTTTCTAGGTTTAATGAAAAGAAATCTCCAAGAGGTTTAAGTGAATGGCTGGGCAAGAGGGAAAGGAAGGAAGGGAAGAAGGAAAGAAGAAAGGGAAGAAAAGAAAGGAAAGAAAGAAGAAAAAGAAAAGGAAAGAAAAGAAGAAGAAAGGGAAAGAGAAAGGGGAAAAGAAAAAGGAAAGGAAGGAAAGGAGAGAGGGCTGGAGGTTTGGGTGACCACCTTGTGGGTCCCACCTCCTCTCTAAAAAAATAAAAATAAAAATAAAAATAAAAAAAATCAATAAAAATCAATAAAAACAACAATAAACAAATAAAAAGAAGCATCTTTTTTTTTTTAATAAAATAAAAATGCAAATGAATGGGCCATCTCAGAGCGGGTCCAAATTTTGATTTTGAAATTCATTTTGACGATTTGAGGGGTAAAATAGTCTTTTTAGAAAATTTCCAGACGAAACGAGCTATTTTTGGCAGTTTTTGAAACGAGCTCCGATTTTAAAGTTCAATACCTCGTTGCGAAGCAAATCCAATGTAGAATTTGAAAATGTAATTTTGAAAGAAATCCAAATTGTTTTTCTCGAGAAAATGCTTCCAACAAAACGAGCTATTTTTGGCAGTTTTTGAAACGAGCTCAGATTTTGAAGTTCAATAGCTCATTGCGAAGCAAATCCAGTGTAAAACTTGAAAATTTGATTTTGAAAGAAATCCAGATTATTTTTCTTGAGAAAATATTTCCAAATTTAGACTCCCGGGGTGAAAATGTCAATTTTGGAAACCCGAGGTTTGAAATTGATTTCTGAAAACTTTTAAAACTCAATCTGGATTGAAATTTATAAAACTGGAGTTCTGGACTTCGAAAATGAAATGAAATGTGATGAAATGTTATGAAATGCTAAGAAATGATATGAAATGATGAGAAATGACATGCGAAATGCAGACCCTGAATGGAGAATTTTAGATGTTAGACCCCGATTGGCAGCTGTACCAGTTTAAAAAGCATTAAAATTGATAAAATTTGCAAAATAGCTCAAGAAATGGTTTTCGGGACTCTACTGGATCAGAGTGACACTGAAAATTGAGGTTCGAGCTGGATTGAACTGAAATGAGCTGGATTGAGCTGAGTTTTAGAGTTTCAGAACTCAAATGAACTGACCAGGCACTGACTCAACTGACCTTTCCGACTGAATTTTCAAGAAAAGCTGTCATTTTTAGAGAAATGGTACGGAATGGTCACTGGAGTGAAGTGAATTACGAACTTGAGCTGACTTTGAGCTAAAAAAAAAGGTCAATAATACTGACATGAACTAAAATCGAAGCTCGAACACTAGCTCAATTGGCTGAACTCAGCTCAATTTCAGCTGAAAGAGCTGAAATGGACTAAAATGGGCTCCTAGACACTTGGAAAGGCTTTTGAACTGAAATTGGAGCGCTTGAACTCGTGGTGAGCTCAAGTTAGACTCTGGGGAGTATGACTGACTATGAATGACTGACTCAGAGACAATTGGCCTGGATTTGAGTGAGAAGTAAGCTCATTTCTGAAGAAATGATCCCATTTTGGCAGGAATGGTCAGAAATGAAAATGGTTTATTCCTTATGAGATCAGATGAGCTTGAGATGACTGATATTCTAACTGTCTTGAACTGACCAATGAGCTTGGTTGACTCCGACTGACTGGGGTCTGGGATGACCTAGGGGTAAAATGGTAATTTTCCTAATGAAAATGGGTATAATGGTGATTTTCTGAAACTGACTCGGGGTTTGACTCCTACACTGACCTAACAGGGTTGGCACTGAACAAGGAGGATTGTTTGAGAATGAGTGAGGAAAATTTGGGGTGTTTACAGATGCCCCTCTTTGCTACTAAGCCGGCTTGAAGACGAGCTTAGTGGCAAAGAAAAACACACCAAATTTGGGCTATAAAAATGCCCCAGTTAGAAGGATCTGACTGGATATGAAGAGATTTAGCCCTGATGAAAATGGTAGATATGAAATGGAGAATGAAGAGGAAAGAATTTACTTCAAAAGAAGTGATATTCAGGTTTTGCCCTTAATCTGGATGGGACAGGAAATACCTCGTGTAGAAACGAAGCTCAGGTTTGACCCTTAACCTGACCGGGAAATGAAATACCTCATCAAAGGAGGCTCAAGTTTGTACCCTTATCCTGATTGGGCAGAAAATGAAATACCTCATCAAAGGAGGCTCAGGTTTGTACCCTTATCCTGATTGGGTAGAAAATGAAATACCTCATCAAAGGAGGCTCAGGTTTGTACCCTTATCCTGATTGGGTAGAAAAATGAAATACCTCATCAAAGGAGGCTCAGGTTTGTACCTTTATCCTGATTGGGTAGAAAATGAAATACCTCATCAAAGGAGGCTCAGGTTTGTACCCTTATCCTGATTGGGTAGAAAATGAAATACCTCATCAAAGGAGGCTCAGGTTTGTACCCTTATCCTGATTGGGTAGAAAATGAAATACCTCATCAAAGGAGGCTCAGGTTTGTACCCTTATCCTGATTGGGTAGAAAAATGAAATACCTCATCAAAGGAGGCTCAGGTTTGTTCCCTTATCCTGATTGGGCAGAAAATGAAATACCTCATCAAAGGAGGCTCAGGTTTGTACCCTTATCCTGATTGGGCAGAAAATGAAATACCTCATCAAAGGAGGCTCAGGTTTGTACCCTTATCCTGATTGGGCAGAAAATGAAATACCTCATCAAAGGAGGCTCAGGTTTGTACCCTTATCCTGATTGGGCAGAAAATGAAATACCTCATCAAAGGAGGCTCAGGTTTATACCCTTATCCTGATTGGGCAGAAAATGAAATACCTCATCAAAGGAGGCTCAGGTTTGTACCCTTATCCTGATTGGGCAATGAAATATCTCATCGAAATGAGACTCAGGTTTGTACCCTTAACCTGACCGGGAAATGAAATACCTCATCAAAAGGAGGCTCAGGTTTGTACCCTTATCCTGATTGGGCAGAAAATGAATAGAATCCTCGAAGGAAGAAACCATGATGGAACCTTCGGATTTCCGCACAATGAATCCGATAGGGGTTTTGCAAAAGGATGAAATTCGGGTCCCTAAAGCTTGAAAAGGGGTTTGATTTTGGGCGCCTCATTACTGAGACTAAATAACTTTTGAAATTGGTGACCTTTTGCGAGAAAATGATTGGTGGCTTAACCTCAAGCCGAAATTGGACTGTCTATGGTGGGACAGTGGGGACACAGGGAAGTGTGCGAATCTGAGAGCCCATGCGCTCAGATTATACCAACAGAAGGGAAGGAATCTTGAAAACTCCCATTATCAAGTCCTTAAAAGGGATAACAACTGATGTCAGGATGCGCCAAAGATGAACCTCAAGCTCTCGCTTCACGCCAGGGTAACTAGAAAATATTGTCAAAATGTTGAAAATTATTGTTGATTCGAAATAATTGAAAGTGATGCACATTGCTTTGAAAATATTCCCTCTTTTCTACCTGAAGTATTATCTCTGACTGAGCTTAACTCTGTAGAATCAAGATTCGAATTCAAATTGTTTGCAATTGGCTTTCTTTCAAGGAAGCTATCAATTTCCTTGATATGAGCAGAAAAGAGAGTATTCTTGATATTGTGAGAGCAATTGGTGAAAGAATATTGATAATAGAATTTCACAAAATTAAAGAAGATTCTTTGGCAAATTTGGCAGTCTGATATCCTGGGATTCTTTTCTCATGATGATCTTTCTGCCCACTTTTTTTCTTTATTGGCAGAATTAGAGCTCTCTTGGGCTTTTGGGGATTTTATTACATCATCCTTCATTTTGGAGATGTCCTGACTTTTCTCTCTCTCTTTTTTTTGGAAGGGTACGTCACAAACTCCTTCATCTTGGAGATGTTCCGATCCTTCTTTTTCTCTCAGGGATTATATCGACAGTTATTGGTTCATTGGTTGGAAATCTCTTGATGATAGCGGAAATTAAATATCCTTTAGGGTTTGTCGGGAGGCTCATCGCAGTCGCCTTCATCTTGACGGTGCTCTGAACTTTCCCTGGAAGGATCCGTCACAAACTCCTTCATCTTGGAGATGATCCAAATCTTCTTTGGCCCCGGGGGTCTACTCGCCTAATTCGCCTTCATCTTGACGACAGTTGAGAGATCCCTTTTGCAGATATTTAATTGCAGCTTTAGGTGATTGAGGAGATATAGGGATTGAATGGATTTTTCTGTATCACCCAGGATATTTTGACTGCTTTATTTTCCAAGAATGATCTTTAAAAATATGCCATTGACTGCGATCAATACCGATCACTTATGGCTTTGCAACAACATTGAATTTCCTTTGCTGGCCATATCGAGGATTTATTCTTCATCCTTTTGGTCGGCTAATAGAAAGAATTTGAATTTTGAATCCTTTTTCACGAAAGCTTTGACCTTTCAGAGATAATACTGAAGGTATTCTGAGGTAATGTTTTTGTGCAATAAAAATTTTGAAATCAACAAATATTTAATGACAAATTGACAAGATTTTCTTGAAATCCTTGGTGAGAGCGAGCATCTGAAGTACAACGCAACGCACCCATGACAAAAATTTTCTTCTCCTTTCCCCAAATGAGAAGATTCAGAAATTGGAAATAGGAATTACTCCTCTCTTCCCTGAAGAGGAGGTGTTTGCAAAATGAACTTTCGAAGAGAAATTAAGCTTTCGTCAAAACTTCCTAACATTAGGCTTCTCTTATGGAAAGGGGGCCAGAATTGGTGAGGTTGGTAAATTGGTCATGAAGGAACGAGTTCATCACACTCTCCCTGAAAAGAGGGTCCTTCATGATGAAATGGCCTAGTACGAAATTGCGGTCACAAGGAAAGCGAGCTTCCGTCGAAGCTCTCCCTAAATTAAGGGTTCCTTGTATGAAATTGGAAATTTGTTTTGCAAACGGTTCACCTAGACACGAGTCCCTTCAAACTCTCCCTGAAAAGGGGCTAGGTGAACAAAGGATAGCGTGCGAAAAGAATGAGCTCCCTTGAACTCTCCCTGTACAAAGGGTCTCTCGCAAGAGGAAATGATTGGAATTGGTATGAAATTGGAATTTAGAAAATTTGAAATTTTGAAATTTTGAAATTGGAAATTGGAAATTGATAATTGGAAATTAGAAATTGGAAATTAGAAATTGGAAATTGGAAATTGGGAATTGGAAATTGGAAATTGGAAATTGATTGGCTAAAAAGGTCAAAATTGTGAATTGGTTTACTGAGAATGACATGGGTTCTATAGGGATTCCTCCTAAGAACGACATTGGTTCTATTGAGAACGGCATTGGTTTCGCAGGGGTTCGACCTGGGTTCAATAGGGATTCAGCCTAAGAACGACATTGGTTCAATTGAGAACGACATTGGTTCACTAGGAACGACATGGGTTCGATAGGGATTCAGCCTAAGAACGACATTGGTTCAATTGAGAACGACATTGGTTCACTAGGAACGACATGGGTTCGATAGGGATTCAGCCTAAGAACGACATTGGTTCAATTGAGAACGACATTGGTTCACTAGGAACGACATGGGTTCGATAGGTATTCAGCCTACGAACAACATTGGTTCAATTAAGAACGACATTGGTTCACTGGGAACGACATGGGTTCTGTAGGGATTCAGCCTAGGAACGACATTGGTTCAATTGAGAACGACATTGGTTCACTAGGAACGACATGGGTTCGATAGGTATTCAGCCTACGAACGTCATTGGTTCAATTAAGAACGAGAACTATTATATAGACTTGGATTGCTTCTATGAACGGTTTCAGGATTATCCCCTTATCCTGAACGGGGATAGAAATTGGATGACTCGAAGGTCGAAATTGACATAATTAATATTGAACTTGAATTCTGATGAAAGGTCAGCGTGAAGACTGCACCTAAGAGATCGAATAACGCGACCAATGGGCAAGACACCAACACGAGTGTTAGATTTTTAAAAGGTACCAGTACGAGCACTGGATTTTGAAAACGTACCAGTACAAGCATTATGTTTTGAAAGATTACCAGTACGAATACTGGGTTTTGGAAGATTACCAGTACGAGCGCTGGATTTTGGGAGATTACCAATACGAGCACTGGATTTTGAGAGATTACCAATACGAGCACTGGATTTAGAAGAATTTACCAGCACGAACCTTGGATTTTGAAAATCTTACCAGCACGAACACTGGATTTTTGAAAATTTACCAGCACAAACACTGGATTTAGAAAATTTTTACCAGCACGAACCCTGGATTTTGAAAATCTTTCCAGCACGAACACTGGATTTTTGAGAATTTACTAATTGATTTTGATAGAAGATTTTCAGTCTTCACCCTCACGACGACTTGGACAACTGTCGGGGTCTCAGGATTTATCCCTTAACCTGAAGGGGAAGTTCAGGTTTATCCCTTAACCTGAAGGGGAAGTGAATTTGATGCAAATGAATGTAAATGGATGCAAATGAATGCATGTAAATGTAAATGAATGCAAATGTATGCAAAATGATGTAAATGAATGCACATGTATGCAAAATGAGAGATTTGTTTGATCCTGCCTGCATACAGAATGTTTTGAAGACAAATTTTCAAAATAATGCCCCAGTGTAACTCGGAAAGAAGAATTTGACCAATATTGAAGAAAATATATTGAGGAATTACAAATGATGGAATAGAGGATTTAAGTATAGAAAATTTTCAAATGTTGAGCATTGATGGGGTCTGATAATTCCACACCATCGGCATTGATGAGCAGATATGAATTGTGAGGTAATGCTTCCTCGACAATATAGGGCCCTTCCC
The DNA here is from genome assembly GCF_984573655.1 of Nuphar pumila. Classification (NCBI taxonomy): domain Eukaryota; kingdom Viridiplantae; phylum Streptophyta; class Magnoliopsida; order Nymphaeales; family Nymphaeaceae; genus Nuphar; species Nuphar pumila. The sequence goes on from NC_143261.1 coordinate 41,015,250, forward strand.
AATTCGATGACCATTTGCCACCCGGGCGGTGCTTGAGATAGGTCGTTGATCTGATCACTAGATCATTGACTCAGAATTTCCTTTGAATGACAAATTTTGCATATTGCCTGGCTATCCTCTGACGATATGATTGAGCATGCTCTACTGCTCTGAGTCTTCTTTCATTGAGCAAATCAAGTTGTACCAGTCGCTGCTGCTAATACTGATCAAGCGGTAACTCCAGCAGTGATGCGAAATTCAAGGTAGGTTTCTGAACATGTAGAGGCAGCACTACTTCAGTTCCGTAGACAAGTTCTGACGAAGTAGCATTAGTTGGATTTCAAATGATGATTCTGTATGCTCACAATGCATCATGGATCTTCTCATGCCAGTCACGAACTGTTTTTAAAGTTCGCTCCAAGATTCTAATAAGAATCTTACTGGTGGCCTCTGCTTGACCATTCCCTTGAGGATAATAAAGAGCGAAGAAATTATGATGGATTCTGATTTTTGAGCAGAATGTCCTCATTCTCTCATTCTTGAAATAACTGTCATTGTCTGACACGATATTGTGCGGTATGCCGAAACGACATAGGATATTCCTATGGATGAATGAGACCACATGTCGACCTTCTACTGTGCGTAGAGTGACTGCTTCTACCCATTTAGTAAAATATTCTGTTGCAGCAAGAAAATATTTATGGCCATTTGAAGCAGAAGGAGTAATGGGGCCAACAACATCAAAAGCCCACATAGAAAATGGCCATGGTGAGACGACAGATTGCAAATATGTCGCTGGCGCATGAATGGAAGGTGCATGCATCTGGCATCTAACGCACTTCTTCACAAAACGATAACAATCTTGTTGCATAGTTCTCCAGTAATATCCTGCTCGGATGATTTGTTTGACAAGAGTTTGGTAGCCGACGTGACCATCGCAAATGCCTTCGTGTACCTCCCGCATGACTTCTTTGGCTTCATCTTCATCTAGGCATCTAGCATATTTAGAACTGAATCCACGATGATAGAGGACATCGGCAATAATAAAATATCGGGCAGACACATGCCAAATCGCTCGTTACTCTTACCAGTGATATTCTAAGAGAAGGAGACAGATGTCTTCTTTTTTATGGGAGCCTTTCTGAAACAGTCCTTAGCTTGCTCAGACATCATCCTAATCATCATTTTCTTGAACATCTGATATGTAGTAGGATCAATGCCATCCCTATCATTCAAACTCTATCTTCTGGCAAATCTTGGAGAATCCATTTCTTCTTGCCTGCTTCTAAAATCATTGATGCCCTGATACAGTGGTGTCTTCTTGCTTGATCTGATCTGAACCACTTGGGAATACTGATGCTCTTTGTAGAATGGATGATTAAATTTCGATGATGAAGATTCAAGATAGAAATGAATATAATAAAAATATTTGATGAGAATTTGATAGATAATTGAAAGAACATCCCATTACTAGGGATTGGGTCGCCGCTGGAGTCACGACAATTATGTTGTCATTCTTTACAAGGAGAACGAACAACTACAAATATGCCTTGTCACCTAGGCGAGGTAATCAAACCATGATAGAATGAAAATTAAAGGATTTTTTTTTCTTTATTGAAGGAAAAATATGATTGCATCAATAGTGGACTTTGAGAAAGAGGGAGTATATAGACAGTCTGTCACCACTCTTAACGATCAACAGAGACACGAGGACCAAGGAAAAGAGTGAGAATGATGAAAGAATCCCAGCCATATATGGCAGAATGGTATGCTCCGGACCACTGTGCTGATGTAAGGTCGAACTCTAGCACGACTCCAGATAGCAGCCGCATCTTTATGTGCTTCTGTCTCTGAGAAAACTGTCGAACACACCGCTCCGGATGATAGTAAGCACAGAAGAATGGACCAAGCAACTTGAATCTCTTGCCATATGCATAGGTGTATCTGGGAGGCGATAATTCTCGATCAAAATAGTCCCACACCACTTCTTCTTCCTGCAGATAGTCGATCAGGAATCAGTACCGCGCAACTGGAAGGATCTCCTTACCGTTGTATCTGAATGAACTAGCTCTGGTTGGTACATGCTGAAGGAACCAAGATTGAAGAGCATAAGTACATCCCTCGACTAAGATGGACTCTCCAAGTGTGAAGCGGGTCAGTCCTCTGTATAGAAAAGCAAGCGCAGCCATGGCTATCGAGAGACGGCTGGTCTGTCGACTTCCTCATCTTCTCAAAAGCTGAACTATTCTGACATCCACTTAATTCTGTCCACCTGGAAAGAAAGCAAGTCCCACAGTACATAGAACCATCGCATGTTGAATTCTCTCTTGAGCTGTTCTGGACAGCGAGTTGACTTCTGCAAATTTTCCATGCTGTCGGTAGATCTCGACCAGGCTCACGTACTCATTCTCGTTTTCTTCAATCAGTGGCAAAGACTTGCCCCCTGTCATGCGAGCTACGACATCTTTGGGGTCCAGACCCTTGACATTGATCAGAAATTGCTGCTCTAATGGATCTCCAGGCTGATCGACTGGCTCGGGCAGTCCCATAATCTCTGAAACTTCATCCATCAGTATTATCATCTCGCCCCACGGGAACCAGAACGTGCAAGTGCGCGGATTCCACCGCTCCGCCAGTGCATGAATCAGATTGCCGTTGACTGTCAACTTTCCCACTGCAGATGCCAATTCCAACCCACAATCGCTCAAGTGGTCCGGAAACATACGAGAGAAATTTTTGAACCAGACATAATACCACCGGGGGAAGAAGGGTCCGGTGCTAAGAGATCGATGCTCAGGAAGACTTTGTCGCACCTCATAGGAGATGTGACCAATAGGAAAAACAGAATCGAGCTGACTGGATGCCATTGGACTGAAAGACAAGAAGACTGGAATTAGACTTTGGAAAAATATAAGAAATTTGAAAATTGCAGGCAGGATAAAATGAAAGCTGGAAATTCGAAGTCCAGAGGAACGAAAGAATGGAAAATTTCCTGGAGTTTTGAAGGAAAAGGTGGATAATTTAGAAAAATCGTTCAGGGTTTTTGAGAAAAAGGAGATATTTCATAAAAGATGAAAAATGAGGTATTTTGGAAAATTGTTTGGTATTTTGGAAAACTTGGGAAAAATATGAGAAAATAAGGCGAAAATGAATATCATATATACAATTACAAACAATTATGCACATACAGCAATCCCTAGGAAGCCAACTCTAAATGCATTGATTTTGAAAGAGCTTTAGGACCCTAATCCTGACTCTAGGCTTAGATCAACTGTGTCCAATCATGCTATGCCGATATACTCGAGCCGAGGCTCGATGTACGTGGCATAAAACTCATCTCCGGGTCTAGGCTTGTGTTTTCCCAACATCCTTGAGCGCCTGCCGATATACGTTGGACTATGGCCCTTGGTACGTGGCAGGGGGGCGTTAGCCCAAATAAGTGGCCCAGTTGTGAGGCTCTGTCCCGAACTATGGTTCTGGAAGAGAGCCCAGCAACGTGAAGACCGGGTAGACATAGGTGGGGTGGTTTTTGAAATATGATCACATGCAGGCAAACAGAGGGCTCTAAGTCCTAAAGAGATAGAATTTTGAAAACTTTTGAAGAAGCAAACATTGTTTTCATACAAGTCCTAGATTGAGGAGTGTTGTATTTCAGACCTAAGTCTATGTGAGCATGCATAATTCTCCTCAATATGGTCCTACCAAACCATGCCTAGTCTACATGCAATCCATGTCAGCTGGGTTCAAGTCTAGGCTCCTAGGTTCACATGATATCAGAAATTAAAGCTGACATTTCATAGAACATAATTTTGACAATTGGGCTAAGTTAAAGCACATAATTGATCAGGCGAGGACAAGTCCCATCTCGGTCGCCAAACCTGTTATCATCGCAAAAAAATTTTCCCCTCCCTTGCGAGAGAAACGAATTCCGCGAGTCAAACTCGACCAAAGTTTTGAAAATTGTTTTGAAAATTTACTCGCCTCCGTTTTGAAAATTTGCGGGAAAATTCCATGGAATGGGATCCGCCTGTCGGTACGAGGTTCAACCGTTCCTGGCGCCTTTACCAGGGGTAATTGAACCAAGGATCAATTATGTGCTTTAACTTGACTCAAATATCTAAATTATGCTCTATTTTCCTAGAATGCACAAAGAATCAGGCTTGTGCTATGAAATTTTTAAAAAATGCAAGTTTGAGAAAATATGATGTTTGCTTTGAAAAATTGAAATGCATTTAGAAAAGGACTGGAAAATGCTTGAAAATGGAATTCCTGGGAAAATCATTGAATTTTATTGGAAATCAGAAATTTGCATTGGAAAGTGATTTCTCAGGAAAATTTGAACTTTAGAAAATCGATTTTGAAATTTGGAATTGCTTTTCTGAGAAAATAGATTTGAGAATTCTGAGAAAATCAAGAAATTCATTGGAAAATGACTTTTGAAATGGAAAATGAATTCTCAAGAAAACTGGAAAATATGAGAAAATAAATTTCTAAAAACTTGGGATTTTGAAATTTGAGAATTTGAAAACATAGGAAAATCTTGATTTGAACTTGGGAAATGCTTTGAAATGTCATTTGAAAACTTAGGATTTTGAGAAAATCAGATCCTGAGAAAGACTTGGAAATTCTTGAGAAAATTGAATTTTCTGAAATTGAAATTGGAAAATGAGTTTGAAATAATGCAATTTGAATGATATGAATGAATGAATATGAATTTGAAAAGGGAATTTCATTGAGGAATTGGGAAATCCTTTTAAAACTTTGAAAAATGCAGTGCATTTTGAAGTTAGCCTAAGTGTGTAGGCTGAATGTGGCTAATACGAAGATCATAAATCTTGGTTTTCTTCGTATTCTGACTATGGCCATAAATACGAATCCCACCGAGTTTATAAACTCCATAAAAGCTTGTGCACGTGCCATTCGTGTAAACCATAGTGAATTTGAAACAAATATGCATGAATCATACATCACATATTAAAATTTGCATAAATTAAACTATATGCAATGCAACCCTATTCTAAGCAGAAATGTAACTCTTATTCCAAATTATTACATTTGATGTTACATTAAATTGAAATAAAATAAGAAAATAAAATCTTCTTCTTGAATATTCCTGCAAAACTAGAAAACAAGGTTAGCACAAAAATGTAGGTTTTTCTGAATTTATCCGAAAATATGGGAAATTATCGGATATTATTCAGATATAAACCCAAAATCATACCCCCTTTGATATAAACATGATGAATAATGAATAAATTTCGAAAATAAACTTGAAAATTCGAAATTGGGGTCAAAATGACCAAAATACCCCTGATGACCTTGAAATCAGGGTTTTCTGAAAGAATTTTTGTAAATTTTGGAAATTTGAAAATAAAATGAAATAAATCAAACATAATATGATGAAATATGATGATATGCATGAAATTTTGGGAGAATTAGAAATTGAAATTTCGAAATTTAGGTCAAAATGACCAAAATACCCCCAATAACAAGACTATGGCCTTGAAACCAGGGTTTTCTGAAATAAATTTTGCAAAATTGAAAAATATGAAATGCAAAGGAGATTAAAATTAACCCTAATATGATTCTACATGCTTATGTACATGATAAAAACCCTAAAATGGCGAAAATATCATAAAATATCGAATTTAACCTGATTTTCGCTTGATTTTCGCTTCTGAATTTAAAGATAAACTAACACATGGAGCAAATGAACTTGGAATTAAACCAAATTTGGCATGGACACCTAAAATAACCCTAAAAATAGAATGGAGCTCGAAAATCTAATTTTTTTGTATTTTTAAATATGGAAATTCAAATAAAAACCCTAAATTTCATGATTTTTGCCTAAAATATTGATTCTAAAGGGGATTTAGGATATCAAACTTCCATAAAAATTTCCCAAATTTTATGGGATGACAGATGACAGTAAGGCAAGGATTTTTGCCTTTTACACTTTCTGTTTTTGACCTATGGTCGGAGCTGTACCACTCCGGCAAGTCGGATCGGAATCCGGCGACTCTAGTAAATGAAGGAAACAGATAGGTTTCGGTAGAAAATGTGGTAAAAATGGTAGACAGATGGGAAAATGGCTGAAATTGTGGGAAAATGTCCCTGACAAACAGAGTAAGATTTGATATTTTGACACTATTGGGATTCGGGTTACGGTTTGGAAAAGGCCATACTGTTATCAGAGACCTAAATCTCTGAGATTTCTGGACATTGGAATCTGTTAGACAGAAATAGAAAATCCGGGAAAAATACTGGAACAGATCTAAAAATTCCCAAATTTTGGGAAATGACAGGAAATTATGTTATGAACAACTTTCGTGTTGAAAGTTTTTGCAGAAGGGTTATAGATTGGATGGACTTGGTGCATTAAAGTCTGTCTATACCCTGACGAAAGAAAATCGATATTTTCCCAGGGGTCTGAGAAATCCGATTTTTTACAGAGGCCAAAACTAATTGGAAAAATCTCAAAATTTCCAGATCATTAGTAGATTCAATCATGAATCTACTGTGATTTTTGGAGGACGATTTGGATTTCCCATGAGGGTGATGCCGGAGGTTCTTGTCTGCTAAAGCGCAAACTGGAAATTTAAAAAGACAGAAAACCCGATATAGGGTTTGATTTGTTTAATAGGGATGTAAAGCTCAAATGGATTTCAATTTTTTGCAGGATATCACAGACAGATAATTGTAACTATCACAAAAATTTTAGGATTTTTGAACGAAAAGTTTTATATGAAATCATAGCTAAAGTGGATATCTAAAATAAAACATGATGAACTATCAATTAAATTGAGCTAAATAACAAGAAACGGAGAAATGAGACTAAATGCAATACATAAAACATAAAATTTATCTAAAACATGGAATGAAACATGAAAAATTCAAGGAGACACAAATCATATTTATTTTTATGGCTATGAGAAGGGAGGATCTGGTCCATTGATTGGACGGATCATTTTCCCTCAATAGCAACAACATGAAACAAGGAAATCAAATGAAAATAATAATAATAAAAAAAACAAAAACAAAATGAATATCTTACCTTGGGTTAGTTTGGATCAATTGAAGGAAGATGACACCAACTGAAAAGGGATGCTTCCTTGTATATGCTGGACCAGCTATTGGGCGTGAAGGTGGTTGAAGTTGGGTAGGGGTCCGGCTAGAGGAGCTCTTGGAAGAGGTGGCTGTTGCAAGATGAAGTTCGATGATGGCTGCTGTGGAGGTGGCTGGAACCGATTGCAGAGAAGGCTTCCAAAGTGCTGGGGGTGTTGAAGCTGTGGTGGAGATGTTGGAGCTGCTATGCTGCCGTGGAGGTGGTGAAGGTGGAGCAATGGAGGTTGATGTTGATAGCTCAAATCCGAAGGAGCTGCCAAGGAAGCACCGGCTGGGAAAGATGGGGGTGAAGGAAGAAGCTTGGTTGCTGTGGTGGCTGAAGCTAAGGTGCTGCTGGAGGTTGGAAGGCTGCTGTGGCTGTAGCAGCCAAGGAGAGAAGAAGATAGCTAAAGGGAGAGAGAGAGAGAGAGAGAGAGAGAGAGAGAGAGAGAGGGAGATGGGTTAGAAAGATGGGGGCAGCCGTATGGCTTTTTTCCTTCTTTTTTTCTTTTTGTTTTAGAACTTAGGTTTTAATTCCTTCCATACTTAGGTCTTTCTAGGTTTAATGAAAAGAAATCTCCAAGAGGTTTAAGTGAATGGCTGGGCAAGAGGGAAAGGAAGGAAGGGAAGAAGGAAAGAAGAAAGGGAAGAAAAGAAAGGAAAGAAAGAAGAAAAGGAAAAGGAAAGAAAAGAAGAAGAAAGGGAAAGAGAAAGGGGAAAAGAAAAAGGAAAGGAAGGAAAGGAGAGAGGGCTGGAGGTTTGGGTGACCACCTTGTGGGTCCCACCTCCTCTCTAAAAAAATAAAAATAAAAATAAAAATAAAAAAAATCAATAAAAATCAATAAAAACAACAATAAACAAATAAAAAGAAGCATCTTTTTTTTTTTAATAAAATAAAAATGCAAATGAATGGGCCATCTCAGAGCGGGTCCAAATTTTGATTTTGAAATTCATTTTGACGATTTGAGGGGTAAAATAGTCTTTTTAGAAAATTTCCAGACGAAACGAGCTATTTTTGGCAGTTTTTGAAACGAGCTCCGATTTTAAAGTTCAATACCTCGTTGCGAAGCAAATCCAATGTAGAATTTGAAAATGTAATTTTGAAAGAAATCCAAATTGTTTTTCTCGAGAAAATGCTTCCAACAAAACGAGCTATTTTTGGCAGTTTTTGAAACGAGCTCAGATTTTGAAGTTCAATAGCTCATTGCGAAGCAAATCCAGTGTAAAACTTGAAAATTTGATTTTGAAAGAAATCCAGATTATTTTTCTTGAGAAAATATTTCCAAATTTAGACTCCCGGGGTGAAAATGTCAATTTTGGAAACCCGAGGTTTGAAATTGATTTCTGAAAACTTTTAAAACTCAATCTGGATTGAAATTTATAAAACTGGAGTTCTGGACTTCGAAAATGAAATGAAATGTGATGAAATGTTATGAAATGCTAAGAAATGATATGAAATGATGAGAAATGACATGCGAAATGCAGACCCTGAATGGAGAATTTTAGATGTTAGACCCCGATTGGCAGCTGTACCAGTTTAAAAAGCATTAAAATTGATAAAATTTGCAAAATAGCTCAAGAAATGGTTTTCGGGACTCTACTGGATCAGAGTGACACTGAAAATTGAGGTTCGAGCTGGATTGAACTGAAATGAGCTGGATTGAGCTGAGTTTTAGAGTTTCAGAACTCAAATGAACTGACCAGGCACTGACTCAACTGACCTTTCCGACTGAATTTTCAAGAAAAGCTGTCATTTTTAGAGAAATGGTACGGAATGGTCACTGGAGTGAAGTGAATTACGAACTTGAGCTGACTTTGAGCTAAAAAAAAAGGTCAATAATACTGACATGAACTAAAATCGAAGCTCGAACACTAGCTCAATTGGCTGAACTCAGCTCAATTTCAGCTGAAAGAGCTGAAATGGACTAAAATGGGCTCCTAGACACTTGGAAAGGCTTTTGAACTGAAATTGGAGCGCTTGAACTCGTGGTGAGCTCAAGTTAGACTCTGGGGAGTATGACTGACTATGAATGACTGACTCAGAGACAATTGGCCTGGATTTGAGTGAGAAGTAAGCTCATTTCTGAAGAAATGATCCCATTTTGGCAGGAATGGTCAGAAATGAAAATGGTTTATTCCTTATGAGATCAGATGAGCTTGAGATGACTGATATTCTAACTGTCTTGAACTGACCAATGAGCTTGGTTGACTCCGACTGACTGGGGTCTGGGATGACCTAGGGGTAAAATGGTAATTTTCCTAATGAAAATGGGTATAATGGTGATTTTCTGAAACTGACTCGGGGTTTGACTCCTACACTGACCTAACAGGGTTGGCACTGAACAAGGAGGATTGTTTGAGAATGAGTGAGGAAAATTTGGGGTGTTTACATATGCCCCTCTTTGCTACTAAGCCGGCTTGAAGACGAGCTTAGTGGCAAAGAAAAACACACCAAATTTGGGCTATAAAAATGCCCCAGTTAGAAGGATCTGACTGGATATGAAGAGATTTAGCCCTGATGAAAATGGTAGATATGAAATGGAGAATGAAGAGGAAAGAATTTACTTCAAAAGAAGTGATATTCAGGTTTTGCCCTTAATCTGGATGGGACAGGAAATACCTCGTGTAGAAACGAAGCTCAGGTTTGACCCTTAACCTGACCGGGAAATGAAATACCTCATCAAAGGAGGCTCAAGTTTGTACCCTTATCCTGATTGGGCAGAAAATGAAATACCTCATCAAAGGAGGCTCAGGTTTGTACCCTTATCCTGATTGGGTAGAAAATGAAATACCTCATCAAAGGAGGCTCAGGTTTGTACCCTTATCCTGATTGGGTAGAAAAATGAAATACCTCATCAAAGGAGGCTCAGGTTTGTACCCTTATCCTGATTGGGTAGAAAATGAAATACCTCATCAAAGGAGGCTCAGGTTTGTACCCTTATCCTGATTGGGTAGAAAATGAAATACCTCATCAAAGGAGGCTCAGGTTTGTACCCTTATCCTGATTGGGTAGAAAATGAAATACCTCATCAAAGGAGGCTCAGGTTTGTACCCTTATCCTGATTGGGTAGAAAAATGAAATACCTCATCAAAGGAGGCTCAGGTTTGTTCCCTTATCCTGATTGGGCAGAAAATGAAATACCTCATCAAAGGAGGCTCAGGTTTGTACCCTTATCCTGATTGGGCAGAAAATGAAATACCTCATCAAAGGAGGCTCAGGTTTGTACCCTTATCCTGATTGGGCAGAAAATGAAATACCTCATCAAAGGAGGCTCAGGTTTGTACCCTTATCCTGATTGGGCAGAAAATGAAATACCTCATCAAAGGAGGCTCAGGTTTGTACCCTTATCCTGATTGGGCAGAAAATGAAATACCTCATCAAAGGAGGCTCAGGTTTGTACCCTTATCCTGATTGGGCAATGAAATATCTCATCGAAATGAGACTCAGGTTTGTACCCTTAACCTGACCGGGAAATGAAATACCTCATCAAAAGGAGGCTCAGGTTTGTACCCTTATCCTGATTGGGCAGAAAATGAATAGAATCCTCGAAGGAAGAAACCATGATGGAACCTTCGGATTTCCGCACAATGAATCCGATAGGGGTTTTGCAAAAGGATGAAATTCGGGTCCCTAAAGCTTGAAAAGGGGTTTGATTTTGGGCGCCTCATTACTGAGACTAAATAACTTTTGAAATTGGTGACCTTTTGCGAGAAAATGATTGGTGGCTTAACCTCAAGCCGAAATTGGACTGTCTATGGTGGGACAGTGGGGACACAGGGAAGTGTGCGAATCTGAGAGCCCATGCGCTCAGATTATACCAACAGAAGGGAAGGAATCTTGAAAACTCCCATTATCAAGTCCTTAAAAGGGATAACAACTGATGTCAGGATGCACCAAAGATGAACCTCAAGCTCTCGCTTCACGCCAGGGTAACTAGAAAATATTGTCAAAATGTTGAAAATTATTGTTGATTCGAAATAATTGAAAGTGATGCACATTGCTTTGAAAATATTCCCTCTTTTCTACCTGAAGTATTATCTCTGACTGACCTTAACTCTGTAGAATCAAGATTCGAATTCAAATTGCTTGCAATTGGCTTTCTTTCAAGGAAGCTATCAATTTCCT